>NC_081847.1:93410963-93610963 GCF_963259705.1 Myotis daubentonii
TATATACTAGAGGCCTGGTGCACGAATTCCTGCACCAGTGGGGTCCCTCGGCCTGGCCTGCAGAATCGGCCTGAAACCAGCTCTCCGACATTCCCTGAGGGGCCCTGGATTGAGAGAGAGCACAGGCCAGGCTAAGGGACCCCACCGGTGCATGATTGGGATGTGGGAGGGACGCAGGAGGGCTCCAGGGTGTGTCTGGCCAGTCTCACCTGATCACCTGGACCCCAGCAGCAAGCTAACCTACTGGTCAGAGCGTCTGCCACCTGGTGGTCAGTGAACATCATAGCAAGTGGTTGAGCAGCCTTAGCATATCATTAGCATATTATGCTTTGATTGGTTGAACGGACAACCAGACAATAGCATATTAGGCTTTTATTATATAGGATTTAATCCTCACTCGAGGATATTTTTCCATTGATTTTTAGAGAGAGTAGGAGGGGGAAGAGAGAGAGAGAAACATTGATGTGAGAGAGACACATCGATTGGTTGCCTTCTGCATGCATCCTGACCAGGGCCTGGGCTGGGAAGGAGCCTGCAACTGCAGTGTGTGTCCTTGACTGGAATCAAACCCGGGATCCTTCAGTCACAGGCCTATGCTCTATCCATTGAGCCAAACTGGCTAGGGCCAGGTATATTATTTTTAAGAGACAGCTGATTAATTGTCCCAGCAAATGTTTATTTTAGGAAAATATGGACAGACCTAGTCCAATTCATTATAAAGTCTACAGCACTGGTCTTTCATGAAATCTCTAACAGTGACTATTTCAGCAATAATAAAAATGCTTGACTGAAATTTTTGAAGGGTTATAACAAGTTCAAAGTTGAACTGTGTGTTGATAAGCAGAGCTCTATACATTCTGAGGTTCAGTTTGATATATAACAGTACCTGAGTTGCCACTGGCAAGTTTCCCATAGATTACATCTCTCTATTCTGTACGCTTCTTGCCAGTCCTACGCTGAGGCATTTATTCAGGCCACGCTCATCTTCTGCCTAGATTAATGCAACGGCCCCCTCTCTCTCTTCTCTGCCTCCAGCCCTGGGAACTTTCCACACTGCAGCCAGCGTGAACTCTCTGAATTGTTATTACTTGCTTACTCCCCCATTCTCCTCATTGCTTTTGGAATAAAGATTAGATCCCTTAAAGCAACATACAAGACCCCTAACATCTGCAACTTCACATTACTCATGCCACTGTATTTTATGCTCTTGCCACATCGAGCTACTTCCTGTTCCACAAACACGCTATGCTCTCTCCTACCCCTGGATCTCCTCCTTTCCAATCTTCAAATTTGAATTTAACTGTCACTTCCAGAAGTTTTGTTTTTTCTGCCCAACCACGGTCCCAAGGTTAAGTGACTTGCCCATCTCTTTCCCTAACGTTTCTTATGGCAGGACTCTTGTTTTCTTTTTATTTATTTACTAGAGTCCTGGTGCACAATATTCGTGCACTGGGGGTGGAGGGTCCCTCAGCCCAGCCTGTGCCCTCTCGCAGTCTGGGACACCTCAGAGGATGTCCGCCTGCTGGCCTCCCCATGGGGAGTGGGCCTAAGCCACAGTCAGACATCCTTAGCACTGCCACTGAGGTGGGCTGCTGCACTGGCCAGCCATTAGCCCCATCTACACTCCACCATGGCAGGGTGGGGAAAGCAACATTTAGATGTGGACGGACAAACAGGAAGTACCCACCAAGTGATCTACTATTATGAGAGCTCGAAAACAACAATGTTGAAACAATGCCACCAAGACTGGGAACTGGTGTGTGTGTGTGTGTGGGGGGGGGGGGGGGGGGCATTCTGAGTAAATGGAGAGAAACGTTCCTTAAAACTAGATGGGAACAGGTCTTGTAATCAGTGCCTTTCAACAAAATTAAAATAATTTGACCTTTAATGAAAGGTTAAACTTACGTTGCCTCTTATGTGCCTTTTCAACCATGTTTGTAATCTGATTTAACACCACTTGGTCATGTATGTTACTCCATCACTCTTAAAGTCAGATTCCTTGAAATGATTGCTATCCCCTTACACTTTGGGGGAAACGGGTTCTCTAGGTATAGAAACTTTATTTAAAAAGTACAAGAAACTAGGAATGTAGAGTAGGGTAGTCCAAGGGAGTAGACTATGGGATTCTGAGTCTGGGTTGCAAAAAAACTGTGAGATTCAAGGTTGTGTGAGGCTCACTGGGTTTCAATCTGCACAGATAAAAATTTGAATATCTTTTAATTTTCAGGGTGTTTTTTTTTTTTTTTACTTACACCCTATTTTGGAGTGTACAGTGTTCCCTCCCTGCCGGGGTCCAGCCCCAGCGGGTCCAGGGGTCCCCAAAGGCGTGGACGGAGTCGGCGAAGAAGGAATGACACGGAGACAGCGTTCAGTTGATCAGCAGCCTAGCCAGGATCTCCAGCCAAGTTCTGGTCTCGATCTCCAGAGAGGTTCTGCTTCAGATCTCCAGCCAGGTTCAGTCCGGGTTCTCCAGCCAGGTTCTAGTCAGGCTCTCCTGCCAATCTCCGCAGTCAGGTTCAGTCCAGGATCCCCTGCCATGTTCTCCCGCTAGGCTCTGTCTCTAGGCTCCGAGGCCAGTCCCTCTCCAGGATCCTCCGGCATGCTCTCTCCAGCGAAGTTCTTCTGTCTCTAGTTCTGTGTTCTAAATTCTGTGTTCTGAGTTCTGAGTGTTTCTGTCTTGTTACAACTGTATTTATACCAGTTGATTCAATCCTATCAATCTCTATTACAAAGGTTAGGGCGTTTCTTATCTCCATTCCAGGGAGAAAAGATTATGTAGTTTAAGCATGATTGTTCGTAGTTAAAGGGATTAATTACCCGCCTGGCACTTAGTTGAGGGGTTTTATTCCCTCCCTAACTTCAGGGGAAAATCCCTACCTGGGGATTCAACCTTTCTCGGAGAGGTGACCTTGGTTAAAACCCAGCGCCAAGAAGGTGAGCAAACATATTAAGAACCGTATGCCATATATGCCAGGTCCCTTGAAACAGCAAGGATGGACCGGCTCCCGGCAAATTCCCCCTTTTTTATTTTTTAAAAGCAAGCATTAAAAAGAAAAACCTGAAACGCTCTCTTGTATCCATTTTAAGAGTAGGATTGGCGCTTTCTGCTATTACCTGAGTCCTGATCTATCACCCCAGGGAGAGCTTGCCAATCCTGCACTTTCCCGGGGTGGAAAGGCTGCAGTGGGGTTAAGGATAAGGCTCCTTGGGCCTACCTTCTCCCATGCCTCTACATTTACCTTTCCGGCACCTTTCCTTCCTCAGAAAAGCATGGACGTATTTCTTGTATAAAATGTTCTGTCTGACTGGGAGTAACCTTAATTCCTCTGCTAACAAGCATATATGTTAAAAGATCAATACGGAGTCTTTTTTCTTTAGACTCAGTATGGCACATCTTCTTAATCTAAAGATCAATACAGAGTCTTCTTTCTTTGGACTCAGTATGGCACATCTTCTCAATCTAAGTTCTGTACTATCCACCTTCTTACCCTATTTATCCTCTATAGGGGGGTCTGTAGCACCCTGGTGGAGTCCTATCCGTCCTGAGTGTGGGGTTCTCAATGGGGGGGGGCTTTACCTAAGGGAATCCTGTTCCAGGGGTTCCCAAAGGTGTGGACGGAGTCGGCGAAGACTATCCACCCTCTTCCTACGGTGGAGTCTGATCCGTCCCGAGTGTGGGGGTTCTCAATGGGGGAGGGGGGCTTACCTAGGGGAATCCTGTTCCAGGGGTTCCCAAAGGTGTGGACGGAGTCGGCGAAGACTATCCACCCTCTTCCTACGGTGGAGTCTGATCCGTCCCGAGTGTGGGGGTTCTCAATGGGGGAGGGGGGCTTACCTAGGGGAATCCTGTTCCAGGGGTTCCCAAAGGTGTGGACGGAGTCGGCGAAGACTATCCACCCTCTTCCTACGGTGGAGTCTGATCCGTCCCGAGTGTGGAGGTTCTCAATGGGGCGGCTTACCTAAGGGAATCCTGTTCCAGGGGTTCCCAAAGGTGTGGACGGAGTTGGCGAAGACTATCCACCCTCTTCCTACGGTGGAGTCTGATCCGTCCCGAGTGTGGGGTTCTCAATGAGGTGGGGGCTTACCTAAGGGAATCCTGTTCCAGGCATTCCCAAAGGTGTGGACGGAGTCGGCGAAGACTATCCACCCTCTTCCTACGGTGGAGTCCGATCCGTCCCGAGTGCGGGGCGCTTACCTAGGGGTCCCTGTTCGGGCGCCAGATGCCGGGGTCCAGCCCCAGCGGGTCCAGGGGTCCCCAAAGGCGTGGACGGAGTCGGCGAAGAAGGAATGACACGGAGACAGCGTTCAGTTGATCAGCAGCCTAGCCAGGATCTCCAGCCAAGTTCTGGTCTCGATCTCCAGAGAGGTTCTGCTTCAGATCTCCAGCCAGGTTCAGTCCGGGTTCTCCAGCCAGGTTCTAGTCAGGCTCTCCTGCCAATCTCCGCAGTCAGGTTCAGTCCAGGATCCCCTGCCATGTTCTCCCGCTAGGCTCTGTCTCTAGGCTCCGAGGCCAGTCCCTCTCCAGGATCCTCCGGCATGCTCTCTCCAGCGAAGTTCTTCTGTCTCTAGTTCTGTGTTCTAAATTCTGTGTTCTGAGTTCTGAGTGTTTCTGTCTTGTTACAACTGTATTTATACCAGTTGATTCAATCCTATCAATCTCTATTACAAAGGTTAGGGCGTTTCTTATCTCCATTCCAGGGAGAAAAGATTATGTAGTTTAAGCATGATTGTTCGTAGTTAAAGGGATTAATTACCCGCCTGGCACTTAGTTGAGGGGTTTTATTCCCTCCCTAACTTCAGGGGAAAATCCCTACCTGGGGATTCAACCTTTCTCGGAGAGGTGACCTTGGTTAAAACCCAGCGCCAAGAAGGTGAGCAAACATATTAAGAACCGTATGCCATATATGCCAGGTCCCTTGAAACAGCAAGGATGGACCGGCTCCCGGCACCTCCCAAATTCATATTGCAGCCCTAACCATTAGGGCTGCAGAATGTGACTGCATAAGGTCTGAAAGGGTGTGATTAAATTACAATGAGGTCATCAGGAGGGGCCATCATCCAATATGACTGGTGTCCTTTAAGAAGATATAAGGACACAGACAGATGCATGGGGAAGTGATGTGAAGACGTAGTGAGAAGGTAGCCAACTACAAGTCAAGGAGAGAGAGGCCTTATAGGAAACCAACCCTGCCACACCTTGATCTTGGACTTCCGGACTCTGGAATTGTGGGAAAATAAGCATCTGTTGCTTCTGCCACCGGTTGGTGGTACTTTGTTATGGCAGCTCTAACTAAATCACCCTCAATCATAATTCTTGCAATTTTTAGCGGACAAATTTCCTACATCCCTCTAGGATGCATTTTCTCGCATGAATTATGTCACCTCTAAGGGTTTTGGACAGCCCGCCAGTTTGTAACATGATTAGAACAACAGCAAAATAGTGAAAACGGATCTCAAATACCAGGAATGCTGCCAGCATTCTTCAGGCAGTGAGCGAGGGCCTGCTGTTTCCTGTCATCGGAGAGCCCGTGGGATCCAGTTCGTGGGTGTGCAGTTCCAACTGGGTACGTTTCTTTAACAAACACTAAAACCCAGCAAGTCTCTGAGTTGCTGCTGTTTTCGGGTGGAAAAGTCCAAAGAGATGGAGGATTTCAGTGGGAATGCCACTGGTAAAAATGTAAGGAGAACTCAAGAAATCTTCCCTCTTCAGATCACTTCAGCCAAATGAAAGGTTCATTCATAACCACATTCAAAATCTCTCCAGAAATAAGTATACGACCGACCCTAAATCTAATCAGACATCTACCGGGTGAGTTATGATTTTCATTAAAAATGTAGGCTAGAAGCAAAAATTATTGACTTGCTATAGTGTGTGTGTGTGTGTGTGTGTGTGTGTGTGTGTGTGATGCAGACATAAGGGGTCCTTATATTATGATTAACAAACTAATCATTTCCACACATCTGGAACAAGGCCCACATGGAGAATATTCCTAAAGGAGAAATTATTCTGTTTTAAAAGATGTTCCAAACCATGAAATGATAACACAACCTCTACATTAACTCATGATTGGTGATGTATATTCACTATCAACAAACAGCAATCTGACGCCCTAGACCACTGGTTCTCAACCTTCTGGCCCTTTAAATACAGTTTCTCATGTTGTGACCCAACCATAAAATTATTTTCGTTGCTACTTCATAACTGTCATGTTGCTACTGTTATGAATCGTCATGTAAATATCTGATATGCAGGATGTCTTAAGCAACCCCTGTGAAAGGGTCGTTCGACCGCCAAAGGGGTCGCGACCCACAGGTTGAGAACCGCTGCCCTATACTCTCAGCCCTGCCGTGGCATCCGGTGCACATAAAAGACTGGGCATGCCTTCCCATGTCCCACCAGCCCTCCAGGAACTGCTCCTTCCTACTCACTAGCCTCCGCTCATAAGGTCTCAGCGTGCCACTGTCCATTTGGCTGCCTTGCTAGTCCCTAAATACACCAAACCCTCACCTCAGGGCCTTTGCACGTGCTATTCCCTTGGCTTTGGGCTTAGTTTATTCCTTCCCATCTGTAAAGACTCAACTCTAACATCACCTCCTTTCCTGGACTATCTCATGTCTGCTTCCCCCTATTAACTCTCATGTGACCCTAGTTATGTCCTATAGAAACACTCTGAGTCTTCACTTACCATGTTGATGTAGCTTCCATACTGTTCAGTGTCCTTTTCCTGCTGGAGCACAAGTGGCCTGTAACTGGTAACGTCCCAGAAGGCAAATAGCTTGTTTTTCTTGTTTACAGGTCAGTCTCTAGAGGCAACTGTGCAGATGGAGATGCTCAATAGATACTCAATGAATAAATAAACGATAGGATTTCCATATATACATATATGCAGTATTATATAACCATGCTTTCAATCTTAGCCCATTTTCTTGACAATATTTTTGTTTTTTCAAAACTTGGAGACATGCTAGATTATTTGGTCTTTTTCATGGGTCTTATTTTAAGTTTCATTTTACTCCATCGAATGAATAAATCATGCTTGCCTGCCATTTGCCAGGCACCGTACTAGGCACCTGATATGACTCTGTACTCTTCCTCCCAACCCTCTCTCCATTTTCCGTAGTTCTCTGAGATCATGGAAGAACAACCGATACAAATATTCTTAGGATTTGTGTGCCCTCAACACTTCCATCTGAAGCAGGAGATAGAAATGCTATGCCTGCAGACCTGTAATTCTGTTGGTGCTGCGGTTCCGTTTTCATTATTTTAGGTTCCTACCAACCCCTTGTACTGATACAGTGGATACACGCCATAAAGGATTGCACCACGGCCTGGGTAGCCCTCTGCGTTACTGTCCTGCGTCCAAGAAATACATGGCCAGGAGGAGAAGCTTTGGGGAAAGGCGTTTTTCTCGGGCAGGAACAATTTCCATTTGAAAACGAATGTTTAAAGGAGGCCAGTTCCATCTGCTAATGTGACAGGTGACCTAACGCCTATGAAAAATGCCTTGGCTTTCCCCCCAGGCTCTCCTATTCCAGAAAAGCAGGCAGGAATGGCGAACTCTGGGCCTTGATTGCCCCGCACGAGGCTGTGTCCTTGCTGGTGAGGTGGTGCTTTGCCGCTCTCTGCTCACCCTTCAAGCTGCAGCCATAAACGTGCTCGCCGCCTACGGCAATGCGTTATGGTCAAGTTAAAACCACTTCATTGCACTTCATCCAAAGGGTGATGTAAACGTTTGCTCATAACTAGGGAGTGTCTATTGAACATTCCAACTGTGTGTGTGTGTTCCGGGCATTTACCACATGACAATAAAGCCATTAAGTGGGACATGCGTGTTCCTACATTCCTTCTGGAGCCTTCGCTCTCCTCCTGCTTCATCATTACATTGACACGCATGTCCCTTTCCCCTCCCGGGAAAGTCCCCGGGCAGCGGGAGGACAGACGTCCCCTGTGTTGGGGGAAATCTTTGCATGTCTAGCCCAGAGGTGCAGACAGCGCCCAGAAGTTGGCAGACTGGCATTTCACCGCTCTGCCCGTGGTGGTTGGGAAAGGAGATGGGGAGCTCTGCCGTTGCAGGGTTTGCATCTGTGCATGTGATTTAGCGCTTCATGCAGCGCAGTCAAGTGTGTCTGCAAAATGCAGACTGAACACCGAGGTGCAGATTCATGGTCCCGCCCATCAAAATGCAAAATAAAGCATAAAAGACGCGCCAGCTCTGATGCTGTGGAGGCATCTGACAGACGGCACTGAATCAGTGAGGACGCTACAGAGTTCCTCTCCGCCCGAGAACTTTCCAGTGTCATGCTGGGCTGGGATGGCGACGGTAAGAATTCAAGTGCTCAGCGCAGTGGCCAGAAGGTAAACGTGAACCAGGAGACAAGGGAAGACGCAGCAGGTACGAGATCCTGAGGGAATAGCGATATCATGTCGTGGAGGTGTTCTTGCCATTCCGACAATTCAATGCTTAAATCTGATTCTCCGTGAACTTCACTGTGCCAGCGGTGGCAGGGAGTTGCCTGAGGATGCATCCCTTCTTGGAGAGTTCATTCTTGGGGTCACCATGTGCTGAGAAGTGTTCTGAGAGTGGAATTTAGCAAGAGCTCACGTCCAGGCCTTGTTGACTTTCACCACAGCACCTAAGAGTCAAGCCCCTTTCATCATTATAAGAAATAGTATATTTTCCCCTTTAACATAGTCTCTCAGGTTTTAACTCTCACACTTGTGAATGCCCACACACGCAACAGCAAGAACATGGATATTTAGTAAATATGGATTTCCTTCCTTTCCTCTAAGTACTACGAGAGAATTTTTAACTCATTTTTAATGCAAGCAGGGAAAGACTTCAAAGTAGAGCAAATCTCCAAATAGCGTTTAGAATAAGTGTGTGTTGATATAGATTCAGAAAAAGTAATTACCTAAAAAAATATGAATCTAATGGTAGGAAGCAGAAGGGGTTCTGTTTTCAGCTCTTTTGAGTATCAACTTTGGGAAATAATATTGGTAATACAGTGCTGCTACGATAAACTTTATGAGGCTAACAAATATAAGATTTCTTGAAGTTTACATTAATTTTTCATCTTCTACATTCGTTTTTCAAAAATCATTACTAAGTGCTCACTTCGGCAGCACACATACTAAAATTGGAACGACACAGAGAAGGTTAGCATGGTCCCTGCGGAGGATGACATGCAAATTCGTGAAGCGTTCCTCATTTAAAAAAAAAAAATAATTATTTACCTTCATTTTAAAAAACAATCCTGCTGTTAACAGTACATTTAACTTTGACTAAACAGTCAGCAAGAAGTCCTCAAGCAGGCGAGGGCAGCCACGGAGGCCTGCATCCCTCGGGGCTGCAATGGTGTTAGGTTTGGCGAGGGGAACCTCATTTCACAGACACTCCCACTGCCGGGCGAGGACACGTCTCGCCGTGTGGGAGAGTGGATTAGAATTCCTCTGCGCCCGGAAATGCCATATTTTACCTTAGGATACGTCATTGACATACTCTCTTTATTTCATCACACCTCTTAGCGCTTGCTTGCTCTTCCTCTCTTTCAATCTCTCTCTCACACACACACACTGAAAAGAAAGCTGTTTTGATTTTTCTTTTACTCCCAGCAAATCATTCCCTTTTCCTGTGGGCTTATAATTCTAAATGAATGATATGTGATTCGAATTCATTCATTAGTTAGCACCTTATTAATTTTTGTATCCAAGGCACCAACACAGGGTGCCCAAACTGACTAGCTAGCCATGCTTGGTGAATTAATTAGTAACATATGTGCAAGGCGGGCTCCATATTTCATCCCCACACTGTGGGAACTTACAGTAGGAAAGGCCTCTCATCAATTCAGGCCGCTGCAAATTGCATTTTGATTTTGACTTAGGGTCTTCAAGCCATCCATCAATATCTTGATCATCCATGTAAAAAAAAAAAACTGAACCCACTTCAGGAAATAAAAATGTATGTGTCCAAATATTAGTTTAGAGGGAAGGATTGCATTTTTTGGTAAAGGTAAACTCTTCACATAGGATTTTCCCCATTACATATGTAAAACATAATTTCTTTATACAGAAAACATTTCTATCTCCACATTTTACGTGTTTCCAATTTAGGTATTTGTACATATAAACATTGTTTTATAACATTTCATTGCTTAAGGACTTAAAAGGAACTATTTGGAAAGGTTTTGTATTTTATTATTTTGAAAGGAAATTCATACTTGCTTTGTTTAAGAAATTACATACACAACTTCCCTAGTGACTTTGATCTTCCTAAAATAACTGCAAGTACTTTTATTCAATCAGCCAATCAATGCATATTTATTGACCTGCTCTGTTGACCAAGGCTATTCAATACTGACTGTTCCAATTTATTTGATCTTGAATCATTGCTTTATTTGGGCAGCAGATTCATAATAATGGCAACACATTTCATTTTGTTTTTATTTCTTTACTAGAGGCCGGGTGCACAAAATTCGTGCACGGGGAGGGGAGGGTGTCCCTCAGCCCAGCCTGCACCCTCTCCAATCTGGGACCCCTCAGGGGATGTCTGAATGCCGGTTTAGGCCCGATGTGGGATCGGGCCTAAACCGGCAGTCAGACATCCCTCTCACAATCTGGGACTGCTGGCTCTCAATCGCTAGCCAGCCTGCATGCCTGATTGCCCCTAACCACTTCTGCCAGCCAGCCTGATCACCCCTAA
Source organism: Myotis daubentonii (assembly GCF_963259705.1). Lineage (NCBI taxonomy): Eukaryota > Metazoa > Chordata > Mammalia > Chiroptera > Vespertilionidae > Myotis > Myotis daubentonii. The sequence goes on from NC_081847.1 coordinate 93,421,664, forward strand.
CCACTTCTGCCAGCCAGCCTGATCACCCCTAACCCCTCCCCAGCCAGCCTGATCACCCCTAACCCCTCCCCTGCCAGCCTGATCAATGACTAACTGCTCCCCTGCTGGCCCAGTCACCCCCAACTGCCCTCCCCTGCCAGCCTGGTTGCCCCCAACTGCCCTCCCCTGCCAGCCATCTTGTGGCTGTGAGTGCCACCATCTTTGCAACGGCATGAGGGTCAATTAGCATATTTCCTCTTTATTAGATAGGATAATTATCTTTTAGTTTTTCTGTTGACCAATATTATCTTTTCATACAATTTAAAGTTATTAAATCTTTAGAAATTATAATTATTCATTTATTATAAATCCAATATTATTTTGAATACTTAATTTGTGCTTTAGTTATATATATCTGGTCTTTATTGGTTTTCTTAATTTCTAAGAAATAATCTCTCCCCTAAAAAAACGAGTGTTAAAGACTAGAGCTCACAGAGCCAAATGTTTTTTCTTTATTTCCCCATAACACCATAATTTTGGTCTACCTCAAATTGAATAATTTGCTACGCTGTGTTTGGCGTAGCAGGGGCAAGTAATTATGCTTGGAGACCCCTCCTAGCCTGTAAGGTTTTAATGCTCTACCCTTGGCCCTATTGAAATAATTCCTGATATTAAAATGATAAGAAGTTTCCTTCTTAAATTTCAGAGAGGAAGTTCTACTTGGTGCATCAGCACATCCTGTGTCCTGTAGAACAACTTCAGACGCCCAGTACCGCCTTGTTCTAGTCTGCTCTCAGTTTGGCTTTCAGTTTCTCCGACTGAGGAAAATGCCACAGCAGCCTTTTCCTTTTTATTAGAATTCATTTTGGATGTCACTAGGCAGATACCCGGAGATGTGTAGTTGAGTAATCATCCAAATGCTTAAGCAAAACAGGGGATCTTGACCAGATGTCATTGGAGGTTTGAAGGGCCCTCAGGGCCCATCTGGGTCAATGACCTCCAGCACCACAGCTGATAACCCTGAGCCCAGGGCGGGAAGGCTGGCCCACCTTCGCGGACCCACATCCCGTTCCCCAGGACTCCTTCCATTTCACCCCGCTAGCTTACGCTTTTAAAACCCCATTTTAAACCTCTCTTTCCCTAAGAGTTGTTTATTTTATTATTTTTTTAAAATATATTTTTCTTGATTTCAGAGAGGGAAGGAGAGGGGGAGAGAGAGAAACATCAATGATGAGAGAGAATCATTGACTGGCTGCCTCCTGCAAACCCCACATTGGGGGTTGAACCCACAAACTGGGCATGTGCCCTGATGGGGAATCGAACCGTGACCTCCTGGTTCATAGGTCGATGCTCAACCACTGAGCCATGCCGGCCGGGCTAACAGTCATTTATTTTCATTGTTACCCCAGAAAAGTCTGCAGGAAGTGGTCTGTCATCTACTACCAGGGCCTGCTATTCTCCTCTTCTGCTTCAGTGCTCCCTTGCTCATGAATCAACGTGTTCTTTCCTTATTTTTATTGTTTTACTCCTGCCCCACAGAATAAGAGAAAGAAACATTAAGGGGAAGCCGCTGTAGCTATTGGACTATATCCTCTACTGACGCCTATAAAATCCTTTCTTTCCAGGTAAATATATCTTTACTTCTCTTCAACAAAATAGCTGGAGCCATAAATATGGCGGCTTAGAGAAATCTACCACCCCCATGTGGCCTTGTACATTGCGCTTAATGCATTCCTGCTGAGCTATTATTTGGGCCATTCATAAAGCCACGTCATCACTGAGAACCTCCTGGTGAAAGAAGAACACAAACCCAAACACAGCAGGAGCTCTCTCCTCAGAGTGCTGTGCTCACACCTTAAAGAGCTTTTCTTGCCTGGCCCGTGTGGCTCAGTGGTTGAGCATCGACCCATGAACCAGGAGATCATGGTTCAACTCCCAGTCAGGGCACATGTCCGGGTTGTGGGCTCGATCCCCAGTTTGGGGCGTGCAGGAGGCAGCCAATCCATGATCCTTTCTCATCAATGATGTTTCTTTCTATCTCCCTCTCCCTTCCCTTCCTCTCTGGAACCAAATATATATAAATAATTTTTTTTTTAAAGGAGCTTTTCTTGTATACAGATACTAGGAAGATCTCCTTCCTTACTCTTTCCCTCCTCCTCTACCCCTATCTTCCTTATACACACTTTTCACCAAATGTGAGCAGCCCACTGGGCTCATTCTTAATATTATTAGCTACATTTTCGAAGTCAAGTTTAACTGCATGTCTGAAGCAGAGCCCAGTGCTATTTGCACAGAGATGGCGAGCTCTTCCCTTCACAAAGGAACTCTTCCTATCAAATGTACCTTGAGATCCGATGCCGAAACTTCTTTTATGATCGTAATTGTTACGAACCTACACATTAAAGGATCAATGATCCATACACTTCACACTTGCCAGAAAAACAGTCAATAGTTAAGTATTTTAAGGAATTCAAAGAACTAAACAAAATTAATCGACTGGAGAGTTTAGAAACATGCTGTGAACCAATGTTTAGAAACAATTCACTGTGTCAAAATTAAATCGGCTTAACTACAAAATTTACAAAAGCGGTGTTTTCACTTAACCATACAACTCCCAGCTCAATGCAGTCAGAAGATGTATCTTATCCTGAAGCTTGCTACCCATCTTTAGGCGGTTCTTTGGTCTTCTGTTCATCAACTTTGGATAGTAACAACATTCAATTTCCTTCATCATTGAAAATATTTTAATGGCTTGGACAGAGGTTGGCAAGTGGAAGACAGTTCACAGTTCTGTTGGATTGGCTCTGACAGATGAATGGAACACACTCTAAAGACTAGAAAACCCTACAGTGGACTGGCAGGGGGCAGCGCACACCCATCAGGCAAGCTCAGAGTTGACCTCATCATAACCAGTTTCCCCCATTAGCCACAAAAACCTTAAGAATTTAGTAATTCTAGAGTGATATTAATGATAGCCTCGCTCAACTCTTTTTTTTTTTTTTTTTTTCACAAACAAGAATGCACAGACCACAAAAGCGGTGCGCCTTGCAGCAGCCAAGGCGGTGGTCAGCAAACTTCGGCTCGGCAAACCATGGCTGGAGAGCCACATGCGGCTCTTTGGCACCTTGAGTGTGGCTCTTCCACAAAATACCGACTTCTGCTCATGGGCCACGAAGTTTCAATCGCACTGTACGTGTGTGCCCACACGTGGTATTTTGTGGAAGAGCCACACTCAAAGGGCCAAAGAGCCGCATGTGGCTCTAGAGCCGCGGTTTGCCGACCACAGGTTAGAGCACAGATCCCCGGAGCCCCCTGGGGCGCCTGCCCTGCTCTGGCGGGATGAATGGTCACAGCTCCAGGAGGTCAGAGAGCACGGGATGGGATGGCCCCCAGGGACCAAACCAATGGCGACTGGGTGATGCTGGTGAACGCAATCAACAAGCAGGCTCGCCTCACCCGGCCTGCTGAGTTCACCTCGGGGACAGGCCCTGCTTCTCCAGGAGTCCAGCTGCGGAGAGGAGGTTGATCTGATGATGGAGGACGAAGACCTCACAGCAGCGAGGAGACACCGAGTTACATGTTAACAACAAACGGGCAGACATACATGTTACAAATAAAACTCTTATAACAAAAAACCAAACGGGCTCTGGTTAAAGAAACCAGAATCGGGCGAGCAAGCGCTCTGATGGTGTTTGTTCCCCAAACCACGTCTCAGGGCCACCAGGTGTGTTACTCCTGGGCCATTCGTAAGAACAAGACCTGCTGGGAGGGCGGGAAATTGGTAACATCTGTTTAAAAAAGAAAACATCTTCTAATGTAGAAAGGCGGTAGGCGTCACCACTTAAATATATTTCTTTAAGTTTTTCTTTCCTAATTCATAGGAACTGCGTGCGTGCTAAGTGAGCAATCCAAGATTACGCTCCTTTCACTTGCCCTCCTTTGGTCAAATGTTTGCTAGCAGAAGGCTTGGAACTACTTTTTAAATCTCGAGATGAAATGTTTCCTTTCATGATAACAACGCCTAACTTTTTTCCATCCTGATCTTGGTCTTTGCAGAGCCCTTTCCACCCTGCCCACCGCGGCTTGTTGTCCTTGGACATGCAGGCCTGGAGGCCTGGAGGCCGCGGATGCGGTGGCCCCTTGGGTCCCAGCCCGCCCGGGCACGGATGTCCATGGGCGGGTGGCTGCTTCCTAATCCTGCCTCTGTCTGGAAAGGGAAACGCGGCTGGGATGGGGGGTCGGGGTTCGCCACAACCTCCCAACCCCGACGTGCCCGCAGGTGCTTCCTGCACACCTGGGCGCGATCCGCCCGCGGCGGGAAGGGGGGGGGAGGGGGCGGGGAGGGCAGGAGCAGGAGGAGAACCCCTGCTTAGCCGAGTCCGCGGCACCGGCGCCCCGGACGGACGCGGGTCCGAGGGAGCGCGAGCTGCCCAGGTGAGCGGGGAAGCAGGAGGAGAACGCGAGGGGGGGAGGGGGCGGCGGGGCCGGGCCGGAGGCGCGGGAGCTGAGCCGCGGGAGGCGGAGCTGCGGGCGGGGCGGGCGGGGCGGGGAGCGGGGCGAGCGCCCGCGGAGCACAGGCGGCGCCGCAGCCCAGCCCAGCCCAGTCCGGCCCGGCCCCGCCGCTCATCCCCGCGCCCCGCTCCCAGCGCCGCTCCTTCCCCGGAGTCGGCGGAGTTTGCGCGCCGCGCGGGCAAGTTTCCTGCGGCAGCGCCGCGCCGGGAGGGCAGCCCCGGGGCCTCGCCCGCTCCGGCCGCCCGCCAGGTAACCGCACTCGGGCTGGGCATGTTCGGGGGAGTGGGGGGGTTCGAGGCCTGAGGGGCCGCGATTGCGGGGCGCCGCGCGACCCCCGCGAGCGATCGGAGCCGGGGCGGAGGGGGGGAGCGCATCCTCACCTTCGCAGGTGCCGGCCTCGCGGGCCGCGGGGGCACCTTTCTCCGCCTCCGCCCGCTCCCCGCCCGCCGGTACCGGCGCCTCTTCACTTGCAGGCATTTCCCTGGACGTGCGGGGCGGGTGCGGGATGAGGGTGCGGAGCCGGTGAGCGGGCGGGGAGGCGCACCGGCGCCTGAACCTGTGGCTCCCGCGCGAGGTCCGGGCGCGGCGGGCACCTGGACCCGGGGTTGCGGTGCAGCCGCGCGGGGCGCGGACCCCGGACCCCGAAGGCGCGGGGCGCGGACCCCGGACCCCGAAGGCGCGGTCTGAGTTGCGGAAGCCGGTCGGTCGGGTCTCCGGCGTGTGTGGCAGGAAGACGGGCATTTCCGCCGGGCGCCCTGCGGGGCTCGGACTCCGGACCTGGCTGTGGCCCCGGCACCGCGGGAGGGAAGTCGGGGACCCGGAGCCCAAGTTCAGGGTGGGGGGAGGTGCTGGGCCGGGGAGGGGGGGCGGGAGCCGCTGCCGCCTTCGCTCTCCCACGCTGCCTGCTCCCTCGCCCGTGGGCCGCCCCGCCCGGCAGGTGCTCCTGCTCCAGGGCGCGGGCGGGAGGTGCGATGGCTGATGCGGGAGCGGGAGCGGCTTCCAGCCCGGCTCACAGGTGCGAGCCCACCCCCGGCCCCTCCCACGGGCCGCCCGTCCTGCAGGGTGCCCGGGGCTGAGAAAGGGGGCGAGTGAAGCCTGGCGGTTAGCGTGTGTTTGTGGGACCCCCCCCCCCCCGCCATTAGTGTTATCAGAACCAAACCAAACCCTGCGGCTGTTTAACAGGACGCCCAGCGCCTCAGTTCCTAGTGATTCCGAGCGGGCGGCGCGGCGGTTCCCACGCACCCAAAAGCTGTGGGTTCGACTCCTCTGCTCCCTGCAGGTGCCCAGGTGTCGGGTTCCATCCCCAGGTGGGAAGCCCACAGGCGGCAGTGATGGGCTTCCTCACCTCTCTCTCTCTCTCTCTCTCTCTCTCTCTCTCTCTCTCTCTCTCTCTCTTTCTTTTCCTTTCCTTTCCTCTCTCGCAAATCAATTTAAAAAATAAAACATGTTCGGGTGAGGATTAAAACAGAGCTGTACAGTAGAATGTTATTTACCGATGCTTGTTTTTCTTCACTTTACCCTCCAGCGTGCCGTTAGCCGCTGCACAACTGTATCTGCACTGTTATTGCCCCCCCCCCCCCCGGTGTAAGGGCGGGGCCTCTTTTAGGCTCACGTGGACATGCTGAAGCGCAGCGTGGCCCTGTTAATATGTATGTGATCCTGACTCGCAGGCCGGCACCTGCCAGTTAAGCACATGACCGTCGCCCGTATGCCTGTCTGTGCATTGAGCGTAAGGAGATGTTACTGCTTTTCATGGGCAAGGGGACCCTGCACGACCAGATTTCATTGTTTCTGCCCACAGGGCTTGTAAGGGCTTCCGTCTCTGTGAATCAAATACGCGGCCCATCCTGACGGGGTGGCTCAGTGGGCTGAGCGCCCTCCGTGCACCCAGAGGTCACCTGTTATGTTCCCACTCAGGGCACATGCCCAGGTTGTGGGCTTGATCCCCAGTAGGGGATGTGCAGTAGGCAGCCGATCGATGTTTCTCTCTCACATTGATGCTTCTCTCTCTCTCCTTCCCTTCCTTTCTCGCTAGAACAGTGATGGCGAACCTATAACACGCGAACTCATTTTTTTGGTTGACTTTTCTTTACTAAATGGCATTTAAATATATAAAATAAATATCAAAAATATAAATCTTTGCTTTACTATGGTTGCAAATATCAAAAAATTTCTATACGTGACACGGCACCAGAGTTAAGTTAGGGTTTTTCAAAATGCTGACACGCCGAGCTCAAAAGGTTCGCCATCACTGCTCTGAAACATCAATAAAAACATTAAAAAACATAGACAGAACAAAATTACAATTCTACACGAGACATTACAAAAGAACCCCACACCTAGACACTCAGAGTTGGCTGGTTATTGGGGCAGAAGCAAAGCCCTCTCGTCACACAGGTGACATTTGAAGGGACACAGTCCAGAAGAAATGGCCGGCGTCGAGTGCCTTGAGGGAACGAGAACTTTCCTCTCGCCTTACTTGGGCTGCATCTCCTTCACTGCATGAGCATCTTCCAGAAAACCAGCACCTGGCGGATAGATGCTGCTTTGTACTGACACACACCGTATTGTTTTTAATACAGAGGCCTGGTGACTGGCCAAAGACATCAGTGTTTTAAATCATTACCAGCCATCTGTTCCCTCCCACTCACTTCAAGTGCAGTGCTCTATTTCCAGGTATCACAGCATACATCCTCATTTCACGCGTGTCCGTGAGCGTCCCGGAGGCTCTAACGCCATCTGATGTTGACCCAGGTTCGCTTATCACACCCGGAGCTCCTATCTCTTTCTTTTCAATGTGAGGAGAATCGAACAAGTTTTAAAGCCTTTGGTCAGGGCAGGGGTGGGGTCCCGGGAGAGCTGGTTGCTACCCCCCCCCCCCCCAGTGTTTGTTCCTGAGAGGAGCTGAGAGCTGGCCCCGCTGCACGTCCTCCCGGGCACCCTCCCCTTTCTTTCTGGTCTCGGGGGTACCATCTGGAGCTCTGGAGCAGTGCATTCATAGCCCTGTCCCCCCAGAAAACCAGTGTGGTTTCCAGAAAAGGGAATATCTTCCCAGCGATAATTTACAAAATAGGAGACCAATTTAATATTGCAAAACCCCAAGTGAAGTGGACCTAAGACAGACACATTGCCCGCATAGAAATACTGGGTATAAACACACAGACTATTTTACACAGGGTATGAATACACAGGCTAAAGAGCATTCTTTATCTTCGTGGTTGGGAATCCGGGCGAGTTCATATACAATCAGCAGGTAGGTCCACACCTTTCATTTGGTTCAAGTCATCATTCAGGCAGGATTCCAGGAATCGGTCCCACCCTACAACCATCATGGCGTGCTTCCCCCTTTAGGAAGGTTCTGGAAGCTGCGATGTCAGGCTATCTCTGTTACTCAGAACTAAGTTGCATAAGTAATGAGTTGTTCCTTCACTGCAGCTAGAGGTTGGGAAAAGCCTTTTACTCAACTCTGGATGTAACGTCCCTCAGCGCATTCCAGGTTCTGAAGCGGGAGGCATGGGCAGGCTGGCTCGCTTTGCACACAGCCCATATGTATTTGAAGACCGTCAAGGACAAAAACTCTGCCCCCACCCCCCTCTCTGCTGCACTGCGCTATCCTGCCCTTGTCTGAAAGTATAAGATTCCCTCCCACACACACTTGCTACCAAGATAGCGTGGAAAAGAATGAACCCAAACTAGAGAAGATTGTGAAAGTACAGTTGCCTTTAAAAATATGGCATCACTTAAACCTTGGGAAATGCACAAGGCCACGTTCCATGTTATTCTTCTCACTAAAAATGAAGTATTGAGGGAAAGAGTCTCACCACGCAGAGTGCGCACTCTGAATCATGCATGCTAATGAGAGGAAAAGGGGCGACCATCGCCCCAAATCACGGCTACTTAACGAGCCATTTGTGTTTGTCTTTGGAATGTATTACACGTTTGGTTTAAAATAGATTTTCATGCTTGCGGTGGGCAAGTTGCCTCTCTAATTATTTTGTTTTGTTTAGGATAATTTTTAAATGAGCTTACATACCTCAAACACCAAAAGTGATTTACGGGGTGGCGGAGAGGGTAGGCGGCCTGCCCAGAAGCGAGCAGGGTGGCAGAAGTCAGCGAGCCTGGGTGACAGCTGTTGTATATAAGCGCGGGAAGATAACCGGGGCTTAATTGTGTATCTATATCATGAGTATGTGTTGAGAACTAGACAGATTTCCAGAAAAATAGTCCTTCCATCCACATATGAGGAATCCAATCCCAGTTTACATGTTCCAGGTGATTAATGTTTTAAAACCACGATCCTGCAGGCCACATAGGGCGATTCTGATTTATAAATCTTACTAACTGAATTTTTAAAATATTTTTTAATTGATTTCAGAAAGGAAGGGAGAGGGAGAGAGAGATAGAAACAGCAATGAAAAGAGAGAATCATCCATTGGCTGCCTCCTGCACGCCCGCCACTGGGGACCGAGCCCACAACCCGGGCCTGTGCCCTGACCGGCAATGGAACTTGGACCTTCTGGTTCATAGGTCCATGCTCAACCAGTGAGCCACGCCGGCCAAGTTCAACGGAGTTTTTAAGTGCGGTTTCCCTAAAGCAGACACCGGGGCAGGTGTGCAGGTGGCATTCACAAGCCTTTTACACGTGCTGCCGAAGAGGAAGCAGCAGGACGCCAGCAGCATGAGGGAGTTGGTCCGTCTGCTCTCCGCCCTGATGCGCCAGGCAGAGCACATTCCCATGGTGCCAAAGAGAAGCTCTCGGACCTCTGGTGCGTGGGCCGGGTTAGATCAGAGGTGAAGTTCAGCAGGACCGCCAATTTAGCAGATTTCCACTGTGTTTCTCCAAAGCTCCAGGGCCAACTCAGTGGTGGATGAAAGAGCTGCTTGAGCAAGAAGTTGACGCACAGTCGCCTGGCTGGTAGGCACCTTGCTTGCAGTCGGCCTTCGTTTGTGTGTAGATTCTGTTGAACTGTTAGTTTTGTGAACTATTAGGAAGAATTTAGTGCACAAGGGTAGAGCTGCCAAAAATATACGATTGGAAAAGCAGGTAAGATCCTTTTCATACAAGAATTCAAAGCAAAAAAGTGAGACTGCGACTTCCAGCACAGTGAGCAGCATGGTAATGGGAAGTAGGCGCTGCCTTCAGAATGGTGACTGCTCCGTAATAAATGTGCTCATTACTCCCAGCGTACGGGCAATTCTTTCTTCAGGACCTTTATATATATATATGGGGCATGGCATTTTTTAAAGACTTGACAAAGCCACGTATTTTAAAAAGACATATTGTGTTTGGAATAATTGAGACCCACAGGATATATTTTATATACATTTATTAGAAGGTTCCGTTTCATCTGATCAGCGCCTAAGTCTTAGAATTATGCTGTGAGGGAGCTGGAAAAGACCTTCAGAGTCATTGATTCCAGCGCCCTCATTTTACAGTTAAGGGCGGAGCGGGGGGGGGGGGGCAAGGGGAGACAGTGATGACAGTGAGCTGCGAGGGCCCCAGTGGTCACAGTGAGCTGCGAGGGCCCCAGTGGTCACAGTGAGCTGTCAGAGCCCCAGTGGTGGTGAGGCGCGGAGCAGGAACTAGAAGCCGCTCTCCTGACCCTTCACCCAGCTCCCTTGTAGCAAGTGGGGTAGTTAGGTGGGGAGTTAACTCTTTCTGCCTCTGTTATTCATGGAACACTCACCATGGACCAAACTGTGGTCCTTAGCTGTGTCCTCTTTAAAAAAAAAAAAATTATTGTTGACATTATTGCAGATGTCCCCTATCCCATCCTCCCTTTATCCACCTCCACCCAGCCCCTGCCCCCTCCCTTGGCCCTCACCACACTATGATCTGCATCCATGGCCTATGCATATATGTTCTTTAGCAAATCCCTTTACCTTTCTTTATCCTGTGTCCCCTCTCACCTCCCCTCTGACATTTGTCAGTCTGTTCCATGTATCTGTGCCTCTGGGTTTATTTTGTTCATCAGGTCATTTTGTTCATTAGATTCCACACAGTAGTGAGGTCATAAGGTACTTGTCTTTCTCTGACTGGCTTACTTCACTTAGTGTAGTAATTCCAGGTCTATCCATGCTGTCGCAAAGGGTGAGAGTCAATTCTTTATAGCTGCATAGTGTCCCATCGTGTAAATGCACCACAGCTTTTATAGCCACTCGTCTACTGAGGGGCACCAGGGCTGCTTCCAGATCTTGGCGCTTATAAATAACACTGCTCTGCACTAGGGGTGCAGATATTCTTACTGGTGGGTGTTTTGGGATCCTTGGGATATATTCCCAGAAGGGGGATCGCTGGGTCATAAGGCCGTTCCATTTTTAATTGTTTGAGGCAACTCCATAGTGCTTTCTGCAGTTACTGCAGCAGCTGCGTTCCCACCAGCAGTACACGAGGGTCCCCTTTTTTCCACATCCTCGCCAGCACTTATTGTTTGTTAGTTACTCATAGTAACCATCTGACAGGTGTGAAGTAATACCTCATTGTAGTTTTAATTTCCATTTCTCTGTTAGTGACTTTGAGCATTTTTTCATATGTCTAATAGCCATCTGTATGTCTTCTTTGAAGTGTTTATTCAGGTTTTTTGCCCATTTTTTAATTGGACTGCTTGTCTTCCTGGTGTTGAGTTACATAAGTTCTTTATGTATTTTGGGTATTAAACTGTTATCAAGTGAATCATTGGCAAATATGTTCTCCCATCCAGTGGGGTCCTTTTTTGTTCTGTTGATGGTTTCTTTTGCTGTGTAGAAGCTTTTAATTTTGATGTGGTCCCATTTGTTTTATTTCTCCTGTATTTCCCTTGCCCTCGGAGACATATAGGTGAAAATATTGTTCCAACAGATGTTGTTCCTGGGATTTTACTGCCTATGTTTTCTTCTAGGGTTTTGATGGTTTCATGACTTACTTTTAAGTCATTTGTCCATTTTGAGTTTATTCTGTGTATGGTGTAAGTTGGTTGTCTAGTTGCTTATTTTTGCATGCACTTGACCAGTTTTCATTTTTTTTGTAACACATATTTTTGTTACTCTCTTAGTACCCTGAAATGTGATCCATGTGTAATGTAGTTACTGAGTATGTCAGTAATGAGAAGGAACGATAAAAGTAATTTGCAATAACATGTGATTTCCCTACACTAATGGGTGGGGATGATGTCCCTGGAACACATAGTAAAGAAGCCAGCAATTTGCCTGTATATATAATAAATACATTTTAATTTATTTAACATAAAACATTAGAAGACATTCCATACAAGAAGTACAGACAAACGAAAGAACAAAGGTAGACTAAAAGTAGTGTTCGGATCACTACAATCCAGACTTAATCGTATGCAACAGGAAGAGGAGATAATGGTAATTGCTGTAGGGAAATATGCCAAGTCAAACTGTAGACCAGGGGTCCTCAAACTACGGCCCGCGGGCCACATGCAAATATAAATATTGTATTTGTTCCCGTTTTGTTTTTTTACTTCAAAATAAGATATGTGCAGTGTGCATAGGAATTTGTTCATAGCGTTTTTTTTTAAACTATAGTCCGGCCCTCCAACAGTCTGAGGGACAGTGAACTGGCCCCTATTTAAAAAGATTGAGGACCCCTGGTCTAGACTGTTGGGGTGGAGAAAATGTGGCAGTCTGATATTTTGCAAATGAGAGAGTGCAAACTGTTAATCTACTTCCCCCGAAATTCCAAAACTACTTTCTGGGACATTATCATGTCGTTACTAATGTGAAGTCCACTTCAAGGGCCTCTGCAGGGAGCTCCCAGAGCATCAGTCATAAGAGGTGAAGCATTGCCCAAATGAGAATTATTGATTGAGTGCTGATATTGCCTTTACATTTTCCAGTAATATTGTAGTATCGATTCTAGAGTTAGGAGACAGACTACACAAAATGATGGAATTTTTCACCACAGCAACCTTATTGTAGATTGCTGGGCTCTTGGTAGAGCGTCATATAAAATGCTTAATTATGATTCTGTACCAGGTTTAGTTTGGTTTATGTTGATGGGACATTTGGAGAAACGTTTCAATAAGCAGGGAAGGCCCCCCCACCTCCTCACTCAAAGCCAACGCACTCCCTCCTCCAGAAACCAGGACACACCTGAGACCTTCTCAGAATGTGCTCCAGGGGGTGGTCTGGCCCTGGTGAGAGCTGTCGGGCTACATAAACAATTTGTATGATGGCCTGGATTCTTTTCCACGCCCCTGCCCACCTGTTTACTTCTTTCCAGTGGGCCCATCCCCTCGTTCACTGGTCTCCTGCTTCCAGTGCCCAGCAAGCTCAAGCTCATGTCTGACCTTTTCTCTCACTGTCGCCTTGCAAACATTTACCTCTTCTGGTCCTTCTGCCCCAGAATCTATGTTTGTCCTTCTGTCCCAGTGCCTATGTTCTGTCACTACGAGTGGTGACAAATGATTATACAAGCTGGCTAATGTTTTAGTTCTCCCAGACCTTAACCTTGTTTAAATACTCATCTTTAGAAAACTTTTAAGGCTTTCATATAGAGAGATATATGCATTCACACACATGTATGTGTGCACAGTATATGCACATATATGTGCATGTTACATCTGGGTATGTACAGGTACACACACACACATCATTTCAGGTTCTGAAAAACAGGAAAGGAGGTAGTATTATTTGAGATTTTACTTTTCATGCCCTTGAAACAGGCTTATGCAAATAATGGCACTGGCCCGATACTGGAAGTAGCACATGCTACAGTGCTGTAAAGCAGGGGTCCTCAAACTATGGCCCGCGGGCCACATGCAAATACAAATATTGTATTTGTTCCCGTTTTGTTTTTTTACTTCAAAATAAGATATGTGCAGTGTGCATAGGAATTTGTTCATAGTGTTTTTTTTTTTAAACTATAGTCCGGCCCTCCAACGGTCTGAGGGACAGTGAACTGGCCCCCTGTTTAAAAAGTTTGAGGACCCCTGCTGTAAAGTATGCTTTCAGAGGAGGCCAAAATCTGCAACCAACCTAAATAAACTGTTGTACTAGAATTTTTTTGTTTTACTTCAAGTAGATGTGTCCTGTGCTTGCAAATAGGAGTTGTTAGGGGCAGAGCAGAGCTATAGACACCCCTGCCGTCTTCGTGTATTTAGCCTACGCACTATCGACCCACTAAAAGCACACACACATCTCTGCAAAATGCATGGTATTGGCAGAGGGATCGCAGGGGTTTGAAGATTATCCGTACACACAACCTACAGACGAGTGTGGGCCCCCACATGCAAGGAGGAATTGAGAGCAAAACTATTTTTTTTTATTTCTAATGTACCTTCTGGACCATAACATGAGACCTGCTCTTAGAATTAAGAGTTTATATGAAATGTCCTTTCAGTATTGGCTACATCATGCATCTTGAATTGACCAAATTACAAGTAAGATATGTTTTTTTCTTAGATTACTTCCCACTCCCTGTCCAGATGCCTTTTGTAACATGGTGTCTTACTCTTTTTAAAGAAAGAAGCTTTAATGTAATGTAAACCCTTAACAGTTAAAATTGAAGTTATTATAGAGAAAAAATTGAAGTTATTGTGTGTGTGTGCGTGCGCGCGTGCGAATAGCCAGTTGCTTTCACACAGTCACAAGAAGGGCATGTTTTACGCAATCAAGGGGGCAGCTTTTCCTACAAACGGGGCTGCAGCGATTGTACACGACGCTGTCTGAACTGTGATTATTTTGCAGCATATTGTTCATTCTTCCTGCGAGCTTCTCGGTCCATTGAATGGTCTGGCACTCAACCCCAGGCTGACCTTGAACCTTACTTGGGAGACTTTTGTTACGGTTTCTAATCAGTGTCTAGTGGTGCGGTGGGGACGGAGAGAAGATGAAATTGAGGTGGCTGGATGGCTGGATAGCGGAGGTGATAAGGAAAATCAGGAGCTTCTTGCATTTGAGCCACACAAAGACCTACCGAGGCAGTGAAATTTCATTGGAATATCTGCCTTTGCTTGTTATGCTTTCTCTTCTTGTGTGGAATAAAGGGTGTGAAAGGACGGCACTCCTTCCTCTTTGAACTGCTAACTCTCGGGTACGAGAGGAAGCCTTCGCTGTCAGGATGAACAGGTCCGGGGCATGCCAGGCACTCGGCTCATGGTGCCGCCTTTCACATCCTACTTCCACACCGCCCTGAGCTGAACGCTAACACGCTCCAGAGTGGAGCTAAGAAAAGGGAACATCCCCCCAGTGATGTCCTGAAAGACATTTTGGAAGCCTTTATTAAATCTATGTGAAATGGAAAAACAAAATACGGCAACATTGTCAATTCAAACGAAGAATGCAATGCTTTCCACTCATTTCCAAAGCAAGAAGCTCACTTTAGCTTTGTAGTCTTTTCTGCTCTTTACCTCCTTATCACAGAGGGAATTAGAGCTGTGACCTGTAGTTACAGGTTACTTTAAGCAAATACAGTCTGTGAGGATTCAGGTAAAATGATGGTGTTCATTTAAAAAAATTCAAAATTGAAATAGAAACACAATTTTTTAGAAGCATATCTCTAAATAAATTTGATTTTCCTGAAGCATTCTTAAACATCAGATTAGAATGCAGGTAATTTATTTCCCCCCCAAAAAATCCATTTTCTCAGTGTGTTCAAATACGCTTAGGTGTTAGTAATATCACTGGGCTAAAACAGTAAATATCAGCATCCTTTTACCTGTAATAGTTGTACTGTATTTTCAGTTAGGAATTTTTACTGTCAGGGAATGAGACTTTACTCCTGTGACAGGCTGGCATTCAGCTACACGCCCTGGTCCATCTTACTGGTTATTAATGGCTGGAGCCCAAGTTGTGCTGATTCTTAAGTATTTTGCTTTTTTATTTCTTTTTTTTTCTTGAGTATTTTAAATAGTAATCCTATACCTACATTATCACTTTTGTGATCTGGCTTTCTTCCAGTGGCATTGACTCACCTTGCTCCTTCCCGTCCCACACCTGTAACATACAACCCCAAACACTGCCTCGTTAACATTTAGTTAACACTTAAAATATCTACCCAAATGTCTCTTTCTCAAATGAGCCATCTCTCCCCTTAAGACTGAGCCAAATACCCCTCTAATATACATATCCACACATATATACATGTATGCATAAACATGTCCATATATGTGCTCAGATCACTCATTGCAAGGAGCTGTAAATTCACATTTATTTGTGTAATCTTTTTTTAAAAAAATATATTTTATTGATTTTTTTACAGAGAAGAAGGGAGAGGGATAGAGAGCTAGAAACATCGATGAGAGAGAAACATCGATCAGCTGCCTCCTGCATGCCCCCCAGTGGGGATGCGCCCGCAACCAAGGTACATGCCCTTGACCGGAATTGAACCCGGGACCCTTCAGTCCACAGGCCGACGCTCTATCCACTGAGCCAAACCGGTTCAGCTATTTGTGTAATCTTTTAAATTAACCACTAAACTAGGGCCCCCTCTAGTTTCAATGATCCTTATATTCCTAGAAAATACTGCAGTGACTACTTAGTGTGGGAGTGTAATAGTATTTGTTGAAATGCCCATTGACTAAACACCCCCATCTTTAGCCCCGTGTGTGCACATGCATACATATATACTACACACAAACACACACACACACATGCCCTCACATTCTAATTTAAATAAATAAAAGAAACTCCGAAGCTGTGAGACCCTGACTGCTTCTTTCCTGGGACCTCCCCAAATATCACTCTCCCCTTTCTTCCAGTTCTCCTTCAACCAGTGACCCAGCAGAGGGGATTTGAGTAGAACTTCATTTGCTCAGACAGTGAGGCAGGTCTGTTAAATTTCTTTCTGGTTTTAGCTTATCTTTATTGCTGTATTACACATGTCCCTCTTTTTCCCCATCTACCCTCCACCCTGCTCCCGCCCCCCCCTCAGCCCTTCACCAGGCATTCTTCACAGTATCTACTCTAATGTGTGAAATCCCTTCCTAATAGTGAGAGCGTTTAAAGGCTTGACTTTCCGGGGTTTGTGCTGTGCTGTTTGTACACGTTTTGGCATTAGACAGTAATCTAAAAAAAAAAAATCATCTGAAGGTTACCTATCCATCTGGTCTCCATATGGAGAGCAGAGAGATGAAAGAGAACAAGGTTTAAAATAAGAATAAATATATGAAACTGCAAGAGTAACATAAAAGTCCATGCTATCAGTCAACAGTTCATATTTTTAAGAATTGTACAAAGGCGTCAAACTGTGCCTAAAATTGTTAAGGCCCAGCCGGTGTGGCTCAGTGGTGGAGCATCGACCTATGAACCAGGAGATTACGGTTTGATTCCCAGTCAAGGCACATGCTTGAGTTGCGGGCTCCATCCTCAGTAGGGGGCATGCAGAGGCAGTCCATCAGTGATTTTCTCTCATCATTGATGTTTCTCTCTCTCTCTCTCTCTCTCTCTCTCTCTCTCTCTCTCTCTCTCTCTCTCTCTCTCTCTCCCCTTTCCTCTCTGAAATCAATGGAAATATATTTAAAATAATAATAATAAATAAAATCGTTCGCAGATCTACCATACCGACAAGCACTTACTATGTTCTAGGTTCTCTTCTAGTATTTGTGCCTACATCCAATTGCTTCATTAACATGAGTTGAGTTAATCTTTTGCTCATTGAAAGCCCTCCTGCTTCGTTTAGTTTACGGGAGAGCCTGGTAACCCTGGAATTCAAACCCATGGGGGCGCATCAGAAGCACATAGAAGCCAGGTTTCAGGCACACCATTGGCCACATTTGGGATCACTTGACCATAACAAGAACTAATGTATCTAATGGATTAGAGCTAATTGACAAAAAAGGTCTCTGTGACCCCACAGAGTGTGTGTAATGTGCAGATAAGAGTGGGCAGAAGGAAAAGCTCTGTTTCACTGAAGAATATAAGCTATAAAATTACAGAAAATGATAGAATTATAAAGTAACTTTTTTGCAAGTACTATTATAAGAATAATCAAAAGATGACCCACCATTAGGTGAATGGTTTCTGGAGATATGATGGTCACACTCTCTCTACATGTCACCCCACAGAGAGCTTGCTAATTGCAGAAAGGGGCAAGGACCTTTGCAGGAAGCGATATGGCAGACACTAGCTCAACCCGGCGATAACACTTACATCACCAGCAATGGGACAAACTCATGTCATGTCTTGGTATGATACACGCATGAAGTAGACACACAATCACCACCGAAGTTATTTTGTCAAAAATGGATATATGCACCCCTATGTTCATAGCAGCACAATTCACCATAGCTAAGATCTGGAAACAGCCTAAGTGCCCATCAGTAGATGAATGGATTAGAAAACTGTGGTACATCTACATGATGGAATACTATGCTGCTCTAAAAAGGAAGGAACTCTTACCATTTGCAACAGCATGGATGGAACTGGAGAGCATTATGCTAAGTGAAATAAGCCAGTCAATGAAGGAAAAATACCACATGATCTCACTCATTCATGGATAATAGAGACCATTACAAACTTTTGAACAATAATAGATACAGAGGCAGAGCTGCCTCAAACAGATTGTCAAACTGCAGCGGGAAGGCCGGGGAGGGTTGGGGGGCAGGAGGAAGGGGGGTAAGAGATCAACCAAAGGACTTGTATGCATGCATATAAGCATAACCAATGGACATAAGACACCGGGGGATAGGGGAGGCTAGGGGACTGTCTAGGGCGGGCGGGGGGAGGGGGGGGGGAGAAATGGACACATATGTAATACCCTTTGTAATACTTTAAGCAATTAAAAAAAATAAAATTAAAAAAAATGTTTCACCTGAATCTAATCATGAAGAAATAATCAGGAACACGTTTTCTTCTCCCAAGTAAATCCTATAATAGGAACTCCTCAATGAAAAGAAGAAAAAAATTGTACCTAATCTTCAGCTTCTATATTGAGACAAATATTGTTTTAATATGGGGAAAAAATGGCAAATTATTATGGGGAGAGAGCTGGTTCTTTAAAAGTCTTGATTATCTTCAAGCAAATGTAATAATGGCTTTAGGGCTTACACCACTGGCCCTCTCCACGCCCGCCCCAAGCTACTCAGATGAGTATCAATAGGAAGACCATGGATACCCATTTTCCTGCAAGACTTTTGAGACCTGAGTGGACTGAGTGGGATTGAGTTTTGTAATTTTATTAAATGTTTAATCTATATGTATTTCATATTTTTTAAAGTTCTAAGAACATGAACAAGATAAGTTAAAAGTTACTTGAATTTAACAGTAGGAAATGTGGACTTCCATCTAGAATTTGGCTTTAGCGGAGAACAGCTATAAGGAAAATTTGTGGAGGTAATTATTAGCCAGAAGCTATTTGTACTCTAAGTTTATTGAATATGCATATATGATAATAAGACTTTACATGAATAGAAAACCTTTTGATAATAAATCCGTGTAAGAGAGTGTGCCTTGGGAAATAATTCTAGATGTTTAAGAATATTGAATTCCCTACACTCAGAATGTAAAACTCTAGACCCCATTATGTCATTATTTTTCATTCATGGTATTTAGGTCATTTTACCTCAAGTCCCAGAAAAGAGAAATAAAACAAACAATGGAAATGGTGCTGTCTGTTTGTCCACACATTCAATACACTGCAGTCACCGAAGGAACAGCAAAGGAGGCCTGGGAATCTGTCACCGAAATGAGCTAAAGTGCGCTCCTCATCACAGCCATCAGAGACCAATCAGCACCTAGTCACTCGCGGAGAAATCCTCGTGTCATTTGCGTATTGGAACTGCTGACTCACTGGTTTTTGTTTCTGTGGCATCTACTCGCTTTCTTAGGAAAAGCACTTTCATAGTCAAATCAAACATAGAGGACTTGCATTCTCTGTATGAACCCTATGCATTTATAACACTTCACGGACTGTGCATACCCCCAAGGTAATTTTACTGTATGTTAACAAACTAAAATGGGGGACCCTTCCAATTCCCTTTCCTTGTTTTTAGATTTCTATCACATTATTTCGTATTTTCGTCTTTGAGTGGCATCCGTGCTCAAACTCGTTCTCTCATTACTGTGTTCATTCTTGTGTAAATGGTAGCTGGATTTCATCAGGAATCCTTTTATTCTAGGAAGGCCTGTGTGGGTCATTCTTCATGAAGTTGTGCTTCCCCGATCCTTATCCACTCCGGCCCATCACCACCAGGCTCTCCCCTGGCCTGGGACCTATGCCTCTGGTCCATAAGCCATTTTCTGAGTTTCTCTCTGTGCTTGCAGGGCCGGCAGTGTGGGTGGTGGGAGCTGGCATAGTGGGCGGCCTGTAGCTCCAGTATAGGCGTGGTCTAATACCATGTCACCAACCGTGTGCACTTTGCCCTCAAGTGTAGACATTCAAGTCCCTAATTCTGAGTTGTGGTTTAGCAGTCATGGCTTTTTCTCATTGTCTCCCATAGCAGATCATGCCATAGCTAAAAAAGAATAGTAGGTGGTGTGTAGTTTCTCTAGCCCTACCTTCCCAAGTCATTCTGACTTTCAACATTCCCTTAGCCTACTTATGCCCTAGATGGCACTGTCCCAATCTAATGTTTGCTGGACAGCCTTTTGGGGCATTTTATATTATTTTTAGGAATATACCTCCAGGTTTGAGAGAGTGTGTGTGTCAATTCTCATTCTTTGTTTCTCTCTAGATTTACAGAATTTAGCAAGTACACTTTACAGCTAGGGATTTGAAGTTGTGGTACAGTTCTTGTTTAATTGAAAATAAAAGTAATTTTCTTTCCCTTTCTATTTTTTTAATAGAGCAACTTTAGGCTCACAGAAATATTGAGCAGAGATTTCCCATATACTTCCTGCCCCCGTCCCAGCCCCGCCACAGCCTCCCTCATTATCAACTCCCGCTACCAGAGTGGTGCATTTGGAACAATCGATGAATCTACACTGACACCTGAAGTCCATAGTTTACACGATGGTTCACTCTTGGTGCTTGTAGTCTATGCAGTTGTGCAGCTTTATAGTAACATGTGTGCACTCTTACCGTATCATGCAGGGTGACTTCACTGCACTACCAATCCTGTGCACTCCACCTATTCATACCTCCCTCCCCTCTAGCCCCTGGAAATCATTGATCTTTTTATTGTCTCCTCACCTTTGGCTGTTCAACAATGTTGTAGAGTTGAAATCCTATAGTAGGTAGCCTTTTCAGATGGACTTCTCTTGCTTAGTAACATGAATTGAAGGGTTCTTTTCATGTCTTTTCATGGCTTGATAGTTCATGCCTTTTCTGCACTCAGTAGTGCTCCAGTGTCTGGGTGGCCCACAGTTCATTTAACCTTTCACCTTTCGCCTCCTGAAGGACATCGCGGTTGCTTCCAAGTTTTGGCAATTGTGAATAAACACGCTTTAAACAATCATGGGCAGGATTTTTGTAGACATAAGCTTTCAACTCCTTTTGGGTAAATATCAAGGAGTGTGATATCTGACTTGTATGGTAAGTACATGCTTAGTTGTGTAAGAAACTGCCAAACTGCCTTCTGAAATGATGGTACCATTTTGTATTCCTGCCAGTCTGTGATTCATTTTGAGGTAACTTTTGTGTAGGTTTTAGGTGTAGGGTGTTTTTTATTTTTTTTTAATTTTGCATGTGGATGTCCAGTTAGTCCAGCCTTGTTTGTTGAAAGATGATCTTTCCTCCATTGTATTTCTTCTGCTCCTTTGTCAAAGGGCACAGCGTTTTGCTTCTTCCAGGCCAGTAGGAGAGCATCTCTAACTTCAGGGAGTCCTGGACCCTCTTGTAAAGAGATCACCCCATTAGGTCACGCACACCCACAGCATGCTCTATTTTATTTATCTTTTTCATTGCATACAACATGATTTGATATATGTTTACATTGTGAAATGATTAACACAATCAGGTTGATTAACACATTCATCACCTCACAAAGTTACCTTTAGAGTGTGTGTGTGTGTGTGTGTGTGTGTGTGTGTGTAGTGAGAATGCTTGCAAGATCTACTGTCCTAGCAAATTTCAAGAATATAATAAAGTGTTAACTATAGTCACCATGCTGTATATTACAGCTTCAGAACTTACTCATCTTATAACTGAAGGTTTGTACCCTTTGCCAGCAACTCCCCATTTACCCAACCCTGTTGCCCCTGGTCACCACGTTCTACGCTCTGTTTCTATGAGTTCAACTTTTTTTTTTTTTTTTTTTTTTAGATTCCACACATAAGTGAAACCATACAGTGTTTGGCTTTCTCTGTCTAGCTTATTTCACTTAGCATAATATCCTCCAGGGTTATCTATGTTGTTGCAAATGCCAGGATTTCTTTCTTTCTCATGGCTAAAATAATCTCTTTTAATTCACTCAAAGGCAACCAATTAAGGACATTAATTCTGTAAAATTTCTTTACCTTTTTCATAGTCTACTCATTAGAAGTAAATGACAGGCTTCATCCACACTCCAGGGAAGGGACTGCACAGGGCTGGGCCTTTCAGGATTCATCTTAGAATTCTGTCCGCCGCAGAGAGCTTGAGTTGCATATTTAATTCTCTGATGCCTCTGCTTGGTTTTGTCATAAATATCTGGAATTCGCCACGATCGAAACTGAGCTCTTGGTTTTCTGCTTTGAAGATTTCCTCCATCCCATGTCATCTCAGAAGTTAATTTCAAGTTCTTTCACTTATTTCCATCTCGACTGCCGTTCCCTGACCCACGCCATCATCATATCCACATGTGCAGCCTACAGCAGCCGCCCTCCCTGCTGTCTTCTTCATTTCTGAATCCATTCCTCAGTCAGCTGCAAGAGGGGTCTACTCCCTTCTCTGCACTGATTAGAACCGTTCAGTAGCTATTTGCTGCCCAGGAAATGTTTCCGGAAGGGCCTAGTGGGGCCTTGCCTCGCTTTCCAAGCTCATCTTAGACCACTTTCCTTTTACTCAGTCAGCTCTAGCCATGCTGATGTCTTCACCTCCTAGAACAGCGGTTCTCAACCTGTGGGTCGCGACCCCTTTGGCGGTCGAACGACCCTTCCACAGGGGTCGCCTAAGACCATCCTGCATATCAGATATTTACATGACGATTCATCACAGGAGCAGCATTTCAGTTATGAAGTAGCAACGAAAATAATGTTATGGTTGGGTCACCACATGAGGAACTGTGCTTAAAGGGCCAAAAGGTTGAGAACCACTGCCCTAGAACATGCAGAGCCCTTTTCTCTGTCGGAGTGTGAGGCCCTCTGTGGCGCATCGCTCCCTTTACCACAGCTTTGCACTTGACTAGATCATTCTTTCCTGTTGTTCAGGTCTCGGCTTCAACATCATCTCTTCAAAGGTGCCTTCTCTACCGAACATGTCTACAGAAGCTCTGCTGGTTCTATAACCAATATGCTCTGCCTTGCCCCTTGTTGTTAGCACTTGTCCCACTTTGTGATCATGTTTAATTTCCTCTAAGTTGTTTTCTTGCTTTTTCCCGGCTCACTTTTGTGCCCCAGCACCTAAAATAGACAATGTCTGTCAAATGACATCATCAGCACACATTTGATGAATGGCTAAGATGTTGCTAGTATCATTGACATGGGCTAGAGCCGTGGTCGGCAAACTGCGGCTCGCGAGCCACATGCGGCTCTTTGGCCCCTTGAGTGTGGCTCTTCCTAAGCCTTAGGAGTACCCTAATTAAGTTAATAACAATGTACCTACCTATATAGTTTAAGTTTAAAAAATTTGGCTCTCAAAAGAAATTTCAGTCGTTGTACAGTTGATATTTGGCTCTGTTGACTAGTGAGTTTGCCGACCACTGGACTAGAGGAATTCAAAGAAAGCTTCACGGGAAAAGCTGGCTTTGAGACATCCATTGGTAGGAGAGAGGGTCAGAAAAGCAGAAAGTCCCATGACAGAGGCACAAAGAACAAAAACCAACTGGCAGGTGTGGAGGTTGGCACGAGGTACTCAGGACTCAGTAGACCAGAGAGGTGGCTTCCTGCTGGGGAGCAGCCGGAAGTTAGTTTGCAGAGGTGTAGTGACCACCTTATGAAGAGCCTAGAAGGCAGACAGGAGTTTTCTACTTTAGTTTAAAAACTTGGTGACTTTTTTAAAATATATATTTTTATTGATTTCAGAGAGGAAGGGAGAGGGGGAGAGAGAAAGAAACATCATTGATTTGCTGCCTCCAGTATGCCCTCCTATATGGGGATAGAGCCCACAACCCGGGCATGTGGCCTGACCAGGAATCGAACCATGACCTCCTGGTTCATAGGCCACCGCTCAACTACTGAGCCACACAGACTGTTCAAAAAACATGGTGTCTTTTTAAGCAAAGGGAAAACATTTAATGAACAACATTTTTAAAAAGCTCAATCAGGCAGCATTATTTGTATTGAATTTAAGATATTATCTGGAAATAAGTCATTTATTCAGGAGTCTTTTTTCATTTATCCAAAAGATATTTATGCCATCATTCTGTCTGAAGTACTGTGTTTGGCATGAGGGTACCGTGAATATCACTTCCAAGACGAGTCCGAAAGGACTAACAAGGGCCAGCTGGAGGTTGGGGGAGGGTCTGAAAAAGAAAGAAGGGAATTTCTGTTCATGTGCCCAGAGTCCAAAGGGAATACGGTTAATGTCTACAAATCCATTGGTTCCGTTGCCTTGAGGGTAAGGTTTGAGGTAGAGGTATAAGTGATAAGAGGTGAACAAGAGCCACCTCAGGAAGGGGCTTGTTTATCATCATAAGAAATGTGGTCCAGTTAAAAGAGTGAGGAATGGCGGAGCATACAAGTGGAAATGTCCTTCAGGCCTTTAGAAATATGAGACGGCGCTGGTGAGTGACTGGAACTAGAACGTGGGTTAAATTTTTAAATGTTCAAAAGTGAGGTCATTTCATGGGGGACTGAGCAGAGAAGAGAAAGTCAGACTCCGAGGGGAAAAGAGAAATGGGAGAAGCTGTTAAAGGTTGAACAAGCAGAGAGCACCACAGGAGCCAGGGGTGGGAGCCCTTTCATAATGGTCAGCAGCCCTGGCAGGAAGGGGTCCGGAGCTCAAAAGGCAAACTTCTCAATGGCAAGAAGGAAATAACCACAGAAAAGGAAGTTCTCTGTGCTTGCCTGGAGGACCACACGACAGCTCATCAGACATGTCCGTGTCCACTTGGTGATACCGTAGTTACAGTTAAAAGATGTAATGGTGTCAGTGTAGGGAAATAGAATGTTTTCTTAAGACGAATAGCACTCTATAGCCTTCTTAGGGGATCAGTTTACTTAGCTCTGACTTTTGGGAACTAGTAAAAAGAGTAAATTAACTCATTTTGAGCATCTTTGAATAGATTTCATAATTTTGGCATCCCTCTGGGTAGGTGTCATGTGAGCAGTCCACTGAAGGTTAGTGGAAAGAATGGAGTTTGGAAACAGGCAAAACCGAGTTTGGATAGTTTGGATTCTGGCTCTTCCTGTTCTGAGTCATGCGAACTTCCATATTTTGGTGTTTATTGACCCTGTCCCTAAATAATAGCCACATTTTGGAACTTGATATTTTAGTTTCTATACATTTACTGATTTCCCACCTTAAAAGAAGAGCATTTAGTCCTTTTCCTTCCTTATCTTACCACACATATATGTCCTTGTCATTCCCAACCCTCCAATCCTCCCACAATAGTGATAGCATCTTGCTTAGATGCATAGTCAGTGTGTTCATAATCATGGCAGTGCAAATGCCATCCACAGCGTGGCCATGCCATTTCAGTTACTTTTTCCTTTCCTGAATTTTCTACTTTCCCTGAAGTTAATAGCATCCTGCTCTTTCATTTGCTTGATGTTCTGGGTTGTTTTCACGGACTCAGGCAAACTCTTCATCATTGTCTGGATATCCTCTCTGGACGCTTAGACAAATCAGCCAGCCAACAGTTTTATCTTTCTAAAAAGTCTCTCCCAAGCCTCTGTCCTCCAGCCTGAGCTGCTTGCCCTCCAAACCTGTTTGACAGGTTCGTCCTTCACTACCATCCAGAAGTTCCTCTGGTCGCCTCCTCTGCTAGACCTGTTGTTTTCTATATCTTATTTCTTTCCCCTTTTCTTACTCCCTTGCTTTGCCAGGACCTTCTGTGACTTTCTGGGAGGTAAATTTTTTTTGAGAACTTTTCTGAAAGTGCTTATTCTACCCACACCCTTGGTTGAGACCTGGGTAGAATATAATAGAGTTTTAAGTGATGTTAGTAATTGATTACAATGATTTTACTTGAGAATATTGAAGTCATTCTTGTTCCATGGCCTTATTTTAGATTCCAGGATTGCTACTGACAAGTCTGATGTCATTCTGGTACTTGATCCTCTAGATAGGTTCCAGTTGTTTCTCTCTAACAACAGCTGGAATCTTTTCTCTGTTTCTAGTGTTCTGAAATGGCAATATGATGCCCCTTTATTTCCTAGCCAATGTGCTAAGTACTCAGTGACCCCTTTAAATATGGAAATCATGTCCCTCAGCTCCCTGAAATTTTCTGAAATCACATCACTAATGGTTTTCTCTCTTTTGCTTTCTCAGTTCTATCTGCTGGAAATGTCTATTATTCAGATTTTGAATCTCCTCGATGAATCCTATGTCTTGGCTTTTTTTTCCTTGTCCAATTTTCCATCTCTGTCATTTTTATCTACCTTCCGAGAAGTCACCTTATCTTCTAGCTCTTTTTTTTTTCCTCTCTGACTTTTTTTTATTAAATACTAGAGGCCCGGTGCACGAATTTGTGCACCGGTGGGGTCCCTTGGCCTGGCCTGCCAAGATCTGGCTGAAACCGGCTCTCCAACATCTCCTGGCTTGCAAGAGGGTGACAAACCCTGGAATCGGGCTCCCTCCTCTCTGGTTCCAGGTGTGTCACCCAAGAACCAAAACTGCCAAGTCACTGCAGCTCGGCAGCTCCTGCATTAACCATCTGCCCCCTGGTGGTCAGTGTGTGTCACAGCTACTGGCTGGTCAGCCAGTGGCCTAGGCTTTTATATATATAGATAGGGTTCCAGCCTGCTTTGATAGAACCTGTTTTCTCTCTTATCTCTCTAAGGATATAAAGTATGGTTCTCTTGAACTTTGTTTTTGTTTTGTTATTTTCCCTTTTTGTTTTCTGCCCTGCTTCTCTCTGGCCATCTATTGGGTCCTCGCTTGCCTCACCTTTTCTGGAGGAACAAGGGTACCCTTCCTGGGCTCTACAGCACACAGTATCTTGTGTCTTGTTGGCATCTATGGAAACACTTTCATTTCAGCATTTTATGACCTTCAGCTTTTAGATTGATCATCACTCCTCTGCCTGCATGTCATCTTTTAAAACTTTATTATTCTCTCAGTCTCTTGTAATCATCTCTCCTCTTCCCATCTCTATATTTTTGTAAATATATATATATATATATTTGTTTCTTTATTTTAGAGGAATTTGAAGAGGGGAATGCATGAGTTCCATCTGACTTCATTTAACTAGAAGTCCTCTTCATGGATTAGTTAATTAAATTAATTGAAATTAGCCAGTACCATAATAGCATTAAAACCATCACTATTTATAATTCTGTAGACTCCTTGAGGTTTCACAATATTTTTTTTTACATGTTTTGTTGTACTTCCTGCTTTTATAGGGAATGTTGATATTCAGGGTTATGTATTGTTCCTGCTTTCCTTTGTTGCCAGCATTTCAAGCTTCCAAATAGATCTCTACGTATTTCAATAACTACCCGAGGCAGTTACTTTGATGTTGTAATATGAGCACTGTCTGTGGTGTGTTCTTTGAAAATGCCTTCAGAGCTTACTGTATGGTTCTTCTGTCAGTAGATATTTTTGCAGATTTGTTTTATTTTTCTTTTTAAACCAAGATTTGTAGGTTAGCACCTTTGCCATTTCAGTTCGTCTTATTTTTCTATTAAATGTGTACAGGCTACGCGCAAAAGGGCTAGAACGTGAAACAAGAGGAGAGACAGGGAGCACCGGGGAGGACTGAGTACATATTTGCATGTGATGCCCAAAGCCAGCCATGAGTGCTTGGCTCACCAGGACCACTGTCTGTAAGACACACATCACATAGGATATATACTAGTACACAGTTCTGGTGTCTTGTAGGGTTTCCTGTCAGCCATGTAGTGCTACTATTCCATGGAAAGTCATATTACCCTTTCCATAAGAGACATTATATAACAGCAGCACATCAGATGTCTAGACAACAGATTATGAGGGAGAAAAAACAATCTTCCTTATAGGTATCGACTGCCTAGTTAATCATTAACAAAAATTACTACCCAACATGTCTGGTATAAGGAAGCCGATCCTCTATAAATATAATACCTTTACAAGGATTTCATGATTACTGTGATAAGCAGAAGAGGGAATTTAGCAATAAAGTAATATATAGGTGACAACATGTAAAAGACACTTTATCAATGTAACAACCAGTAACAATAGTACTAATAAAACAACCTATGTTTTATTGTCTCATCATAAAAATACTGATTTGGAAATCTACTTAGACAATTTGTCGAACATCGATCAATGACAGCCCACCCGGCACTAATATTCTATCTTGGGTTCTTAATTGCATTTTCTTTGTGACATGTTTCCTGCTGCACAATCCATTGCTTCCAATTTTGTAGGAAGGGTAGTCTGTCTTGCTGCTGTTGGACAGACGGAAGCCCCAGAGGCTCCAACCTGTGACCTGCTTCACTCCCCCACTCTTTCTGGGGACGCACTCAGGTGTGGCGATTATTTTAACGGTGCTGATCCTCACAGCACTACCCCCCTTTCAGTCATGCTTGAGTCATTGTGTCCACTCCTGAGCCCTGCATTTAAAGAAAAGCATGAACACATGTGAATGTGTCTGGAGGGAGGTGATTAAATTGACTGAGTTTTCTAAGCCAGGTCCCGGAAGAAATGGCTGGAGGAGTTTTGTATATTTATGTTTCCTGGAGTAAAAAACAAAAAAGGATTAAGGACCACTGTCTTCAATAATTGGAAAACCTGCCATGTAAATGAGAGAACAGATTTGTTATGAATTGTTCCAGAAGGCTCTACTAGAACCAACCTGTGCAGGTTATGAAGAGATATACTCAGACATTCTCTGATGAAGAACAGAGTTGAAAACTTGCTCATTTGCCTGCAGTGCCTGGCACAGGGCCTGGGTCACATTCTGGCTTAATGGATGTTTATTGATTGGATTGACTTGGCTTGAATTGAAAGAATAAACCTCTCACAGTAAAAATAGACTGTGGTTTGAAGTAAAACTAGCCGATCTGTCAACAAATACTTATGGATGAACTACCGTCCTACAGCTGGTCATCTGTAATATAAAGATAGTGACATTTTAATAGTGTAGAGCGCTTCTGTGGGCCAAGCATTCTTCTAAATATTGGTTGCGTAGTCACGTATCTCCCAGCACCCTCACATGGTAGGTATTTTTTTATTCCCAGTTCAGATGTGAGGAGACTGAGGCACACACAGGTGACATAATAAACCGTGTCACAAAACCGGTTAGTTGTCAAGCTGTGATTTGAAGCCATGGCCTTGGGCTCCAGGCTCGTTATGCTTAAGCACAGTATAGAACACATTAGCATAGTAGGCATGTCGGTGGGATAGAATTTGGGTGAAGTAACTACATCCTTAGCATCGCTGCAATAAGCTGCCTCCAGTCATGAAAGACAGGAGGATGTGCATACACAAAGGACGGACAGATTGTTGGACGCGAGTATGATCCGGTCCCATCTCTGCTCTGAGGATTGGCCGCCCAGTGGCTGTCCTTTCTCTCCCTGATGCCTCTGGTCTTCCTTTCAGTCCGGTCTTCAAGCCTCGTGACCCTCCCAAAATGCAAACCTGACCACGCCACTCCCTTCCGGCCTGCCTGTGGCTTTCCAGTGTCCACCAGACAGGTAGAGTCGGATCAGGCTGATGCCAGGCGCTCTGTGGTCTGCCTCCACCCGCCCCTCTCACCTCGTCGCTCACTGAGCTCTGCTTCAGACTCTGTGGTTCTGCGAGCTGGACCTGTGGATGGTCCACTGGGGAAGATGGCAGCGTTACTGTGGGAATTGAATTAAACAATCAATATGAAATGCTTACATAGCGCCCAGAATGTAATAACTGCTCAGTAAATGTTATGATTACTTCATTTTTTTCTGATTATCCTGCCAAAATTGCTGCACCCCAAATATATCTCATTCCTTAGCTCTCTTACTATCCTTATAATTGCTTTGTAATAGATTGGAAAATAAAGGGAACTTACTGGCTTTTCTAAATTACAAATTCAGAGGCAGAGGCGGGCAGAAGGATCCAGTGGGACCCTTTCCTCTTGCTTCTCGGATTCCTCTGCTGCGCCCCTCTTGCTGTCTTGGATTTTAGGCGGGCCTTCCTAGGGCAGCCCGCAGCTTCTAGTAGCAGAGTGAACTGTGCGCTTTCTCATTCACATTCCCTGTGAGAGAAAACATCCTTCCCCGGACCAGAGCTCCGGGTTTTGTTCTGATTCGATCACCTTTGAAGCAATCCCTGTCGCCAGAGGACCTGGGCCACCTGGTGTGGTGGGTGGAATGGTGATCCCTGGTAAGACATGTCCGGGTCTCACTCCTGGAACCTGTGGGCCTCGCTGGAGAAAGGGTCCCTGCTGATGCAATCAAGTTCAGGATCTAGAGATAAGCTCTTCCTGGATTATGGGAGTGGCCCTACGTCCAGTGACAAGTGTTCTTATAAACACACAGAGCAGAGGGCTCTGTGAGGCTGGGAACAGATCAGGGGCCTTCACTGGGGCTGGAGGTCGGACAGGCTGTTGAGAACTGTGTGGCTTCCTCGGAGAGGAGCAGAACAGATATCAGGGAGGCAGACTGCGCAGCCTCCACCTGCATAGCCTTTCATCCCACTTCCTGCTTTAACCTAGAGATTTCAGTTCATCCCAGTCATGGGCTGGCAGCTGTCCGTTATGCAGCACTTCCGAGGTTACAGTGTTAATTACTACAACAAGGAAAACTCGGTTATTTCATTATACTTGCTAGCCCCCTTGCTTCATATGATATAATCTCTGCTGATAACTCCCTCGAGTCATCTGAGACGTGAGGATGCAACTTACCATTTTCTTGTATCGCCATGGCTTGTCCCAGGACTCCAAAAAGGAGTCCCTGTGTCTTCCTAGGGCCCTTGAATAAAACAGAATTCATGTTGGTTACCGATGTGTTACTCAGTGTGGTCCTGGTGATTCCCGACTGGTGGATAATGCATGTTACACATTCTTACAATTCCTTAAACGGGAGTAAACGCAACGGTATTGTTGTATCATCCACATGCGACACATTGGAATCTTTTAACACTTTAAAATTGTAGAATGTGGAGCAAGTAACAGTGAGGG
Organism: Myotis daubentonii; assembly: GCF_963259705.1. Lineage (NCBI taxonomy): Eukaryota > Metazoa > Chordata > Mammalia > Chiroptera > Vespertilionidae > Myotis > Myotis daubentonii. The sequence continues at coordinate 93,452,413 of NC_081847.1, forward strand.
TTGAGATGAGCAATCCATTGAACAATAATCTCCATGGGTGTTTCTTTTCCTTTCTCTAACACAAACAAATGTTTGCAGAGGGCCTTTGCTTTTAGTCTTATGCGGTCTTCAAAGATCTATTTTTGTTCTTCAATGACTCCACCTTGAACACTGCAATGTAAAATGAGAGTTTAAAACTTTTCTAAAACAAAGATTATAAGGGCAAAGCCGTGTCTTGTTAAAATTTTTAAATTATAATTAACTTTTCATGATAACAGCTGAAAGGAGAAGGTACCTGTTCAATAAATTATACAGGAAATCAAAGCAACAATATGTGTAAGGAAACACCTATAAATTAGTGTCTGGCAAAGGAATGTGGCTTTCTCTTCTGGACGGTAAATTACGCCTACTGTTTGCGCTACTACAGGAATAGAACATGGAACACTGTACGTGAGAAACCATGTGGAAAAATATGAAAAGATAAGCATTATTCCTACCTGTTCACAGCAATATGACAAACTCTCTTTTCTTAAACGTTCCTCTGTAATAGTATTGTACGATATTAGTTTTCTTTGCTGCCACAGCAAATCATAGCAAATGCAGTGGCTTTAACAGCTCAAATGTATTCTCTTACACTTCTCTGAGTCAGAAGTCTGAAACAGGCTAAAATCATGGTATCTGCAGATCCTCATTCTTTCTTTTTTAAAATATATTTTTGATTTCAGAGGGGAAGGGACAGGGACATAGAAACATCAATGATGAGAGAGAATCATGGATCGGCTGCCTTCCATACGCCCCCTACTAGGGATCGAGCCAGCAACCTGGGCTGGGCCCTGACCAGGAATCGAACCGTGACCTCCTGGTTCGTAGGTCAAAGCTCAACCACTGAGCCACGACTGCTGGGCAGCAGGTCCTCATTCTTTCTCGTGGGCTCCAGGTAGGCTCCGTCCTTGTCTTTATGAGCTGCTGGAGGCACCTGCAGGCCTTGGCTGCTGGTTCCCTTTCTCTGGCTCCATCAGCTCCAGAGCCAACAAGAGCAAGTCCTTCTCAGGTCACGCCCCTCTGACCCCTGTGGCGTGCCTCTGCCGCTTTTCAGGACCCTCGTAGTTCATTGGGGTCACCCAGGTAATTCAGAATAATCTCCCATGTCAGCTGATGAGCAGAACTTCCATTCCATCCGCAGCTCTAATTCCCCGTTGCCATGGGAGGAAACATAGTCACAGGCCCCAGTGGTTAAGAGATGAACCTCTTTGGGGGGGCGCAGGGGCAGTATTCTGCCTTCCACATACACTATGGTCAAGTTTCTGGTCTTAATAAAGGTCCTTGGTTATGTAAAAGGTAGGCACTGGAGGAAGCTGGGCTAAGGGTACACGGGGACGCTGTACTATTTTTGCAACTCTTCTTAGGTGAGTCTAAAATAATTTCAAAATAAAAGTTTATACATTTAAAAAACGTTTAAAAAACCTTTGCATTTTTTGAGGATTAGGTGAAAATATGTAGAAATTGCTTATCAAATTTTAGGAATTGTTCTATAATAAAATAGTTCAACATAGGGTTATTTAACTTCTAAAATCATAAAAACAATAATGTAATAAATAGTAAATAAAGGTCACATTCCATAGCCAATTAAAAGTAATTCAGTCAAGATTTATTGTTTTATGGTTATTACACATTTTATAATAACTAAATAAGATCTAGGTTTTTTCCTTTTAAATAAAACACTGCCCATAATTGACTAAATATCATTAGACTAAATATCATTAAATATCCCAATTTAATTTTATTATGATTAATAGAAACTACACATTTTAAAATATTTATGTGCCCACAACACCTACCAAATAAAAATCCAACTACTTAATAGAGTTGGACCATAGCTGTCCAGATGGAATAGGTAGCTTATAATGTACACAAAAACAAATTCCAGGTAGATTTCAGCGCTAAATATGGAAAGCATAACTTTAAAGTTTTGGAAGGAAGAATAATTTTATTGTTTGAAGGAGAGAATGTTATCTTAGAAAATTCATAGAGAACACAAGCTGAGCGCGACACCACCCATCCCTGCTCTGTAGGACAGAGGTCCCGGCCGGTGCTGCCTAAAGGGCCCCTGGTCATCAGGCTTTGAGCTGGTTTTGCTCAGTGGGAGTCACTGACTGGAAATCTAAGGACAGAGGAAATTGAGGATGGGATGGTGATTCTCTGGTTCGTTGACACCCGGCTGCAGCATGGTGTCTGTGTCCCTGGGCAATGGCTACAGCTCCTATCAGCCACCCTTCTCCTCCAGCCCCTTCTCACGCTCCAGGCTTAGCTTCCTGCTTCCTGCCTTCATTTCTAGGAGTGGTTGCTGTTACTTACGCTTGGGGACTACTCTGTCCCTTGTTGGTTTCCCCAAATCCTGGTCACGTCTTGGCAAATTGTCCCAAACAATTTCATGAGTTTGAGTCTATCACATGTTTTTGTCCAAGACTCTAGCTGGTAAATCAAGGTCCATCCATGTTCTCCCAGATGGCAAGATTCCCTTCTTTCTTATGGCTGAATCATATTCTCTTCTCTCTAAATAGATTGATAGATAGGTACATAGATAGATAGAGAGACAAACCACAACTTCTTTATCCATTTATCTGTCAATTTATCTGACACTTAGGTTGTTTCCCTGCCTTGGCTACTATAAATAATGCTACTATGAACACGGGGTCCAGATCTCTTCAACAGAGTGTTTTTGTTTCTTTCAGATAAATTCCCAGAAGTGGAATTGCTGGATGATGTGGTAGTTATATTTATAATTTTTTGAGGATCCTTCATCCTATTTTCATAGCGGCTGCACCAACTTACCTTCCCACAAACAGTGTACAAGGGTTACCCTTTCCTCCACATCTTCTCCAGCATTGGTTATTTCCTGTCTTTCTGGTAACAGCCATTTGACAGGCATGAGGTAATAGCTCATTGTGGTTTTGATTTGCATTTCCTTGAGGATTAGTGATGTTGCCCATCTCAAAAATAATAATTGTTAAAGTGTTGGGAAAGAGATAACAGAGTAGAACAGTTGTTTTTATATTTCTTCCTGTAACTGTTGGGGATAAATCAATAGGATATGCAAGTCACAACAAATATGTATTTTTTTAATAAAGTCACACAGACCCTTTTTTTCAGTATTTTAATAGTCCACAGTTCTCAATTTGGAGGTTAGGACTAAGGATTTTCAAGTACACCTAGAAAATTAATTGCCTTATTAATTATCAGAGCTCTAAATTCAGTTCAGCACAGCACACTGAGCACCTCTTGGATTCAAGGGACCGTACTTATGAGCAGGGAGCGGAAGGAGCCATACAAAACACAGGGAGCCTGAATGTACATCTAATGCTGCACATAAAGTAGCATTATTCTGAGTCATTCCATCTCCAGTCGTCTGCACTTTCCCGCAGGCTGGGAGGTGGATGTACGCTCTAGTGTGCTTTCCCCTCACAGGTGACCTTCAGCTTTGCCTAAAGCAATGCTGCTGCTCTTTCTGCCTCACCTTTGTTTAATGAGAGCCATCGCCTTCCTAATGCCAAGGTCGGGTTAATGGACTGAGAGGGGAGAAAATCTAAGGGATCCCTCCGTTTCACACCAGACTGCCTTCCTGCCCTGTGCTTTTCATCCCTCATCCTACTCCCATCTGCCAGGATAACAATTGGGGGGTTTCTACTGCCTTCTTCTTGCCCAGGAGGCTATGTCGGGGTGGCAACATCTCCTGCAGGAAGGAAGGACAAGTTCTTCTTTTCCAGCATCCTAGGTAACACTGTCCCTCTGCAAACCCACTCTCCCCCACCCCCGCCCGCCCCCACCCCCGACTGCTTTCAGCTTTCACACCTACCCTTCCCCCAGGTCTGTGCTCTGTTCTGATTTACATGTTTTCTTTTACTCTCCCTCTTCTGGGGTAAGTGTTAATTATGTAGACAGATTGTAAAAAGCTCTTTCTTCTTGTAAACAGCTATTTTTTCCTTAGTAGTGGGTTTTGTTTAACTGGCTTCCTCCTGCCTGAGTCTTCCCTGCGCCCAGGGATTAGCTGGTCATTGTTTAACTTTAGCATCAAGAGGAGAGAGGGCCCTTCATCCACAGTTCCCCTTGAGCGAGTCAGTCTTGGAATCAGAAATCGCACCTGTCCCTCGGGAACTGACTCTCGCCCATGAGCTTGGAAAGCTCGTCATGTTTTAGTTTAGAATCACTGTAAGAGCAAAATATCGCCTATCAAACCAACCATTTTTTCTTCTACCAATTTACGAACTTCCTCTACTGCCCATATCAAGAAATGCTTGCAATTGTCGAAAGCACTTGCGGAAATGTGAGCCATGGCCCCTTGCTTGGGGAACTCCGAGTGGATTCCAGAAAGCTCCTGGGGTGATGGCGACAGCCACTGCTCCTCCCGGCCCTCCCGCATAATCCTTAAAATATCACGGAAATGTACTTGCGATGTGACTTCCTTTGCTGGTGAATTTGTTTTTTTCTAATCAGGAGGTGGCTCTCAGACATTCACTTCCCATCTGACCTCAGATGTTACTTTTGGGGGCCAGTGTTGGTGTGAAAATTGGTTTTGCCATCAATAGCTTACTATTACCCTTCCACCAGCCTAGCCGTTTCCCACAGGAGTTTTTGGCTTTGCCTGACACCTCCCCGGTTCCTCTTTCGAAGGCTAAGTCAGTGTTCCCCCGGGAGCTTTTGAGGGTGGTTGAAAGGGTGGGGGGAGAAAGAGAGAGAATGCTACACACAGCAGCGTGAGTCGTGTTGTGTCTTCCCACTGAGGGAACACAGGGGTCTCCTCGGAGAGGGGGTGTGGCCTTGCCAAGCAACAGTGCCCTGGGCATTAGACACAAGGCCATGACCTTGGCCTCATTAAGCAGGCGAACTGGTTGGTGAGCTCCTATTTGCTTGGCAGTTGATGGGGCTTCTTAACTCAGGTTTCAGTGAAGGTTCGTAAACAAGCTGATCTCTTATGCAAGATGGTGTGTGTGTTTGTTGTTTCTAAGGAGATGTTTACATTTTCATTAGATTCTCAAAAGTGGGTACAACTTCTGTTTTAAAGTTAAGATTACACTCAATGAAATTGTTCTAAAACGAAGTCATTTCAGTATTTCTTTAAATAAAGCAAGCGTTTATTCCTGAGACAGATGTCTGTAACCTGAGGTAGATTCTGTACTCTCATGTTATATTATGAGAGACATCCCTGAACTCTGACCTTTTATTTCTTTAAATATGTTTTTATTGATTTTAGAGAGAGGAAGGTAGAGGGAGAGAGAGATAGAAACATCAATGAGGAGAGAGAATCATTGATCAGCTGCCTCCTGCACACCCCACACTGGGGATCGAGCCCACAACCAGGACATGTGCCCTGACCGGAAATGGAACCGTGACCTCCTGGTTCATAGGTCGACACTCGACCACTGAACCACACTGGCCAGGCTGACCTTTTAATATTTATCCCTTTATGCCCTTAAGTGGTATTAAATGTACCCTGTCCACCTTAGAAATCTATTACTTTTGCATGAGAGGGAAGTGACCATTGACTGTCCATTTCTGAACTTCATATATCCATAGGACGTGAAGGGTTTTCCCTTCATTCCATGGCCTGTCTTTGGAAATGCAATTCATTCATAGTCGATGTAGATGTCAGGTGGCCCGAACCCTGTGTTCCTCTCACAATAGAAGAGGCCTATGTCTGGCCACGCTGCCCCACTAAGCCGGGCTGTTCCTCATTAACCGAGGGCAGTCCAGTCCCGGGTAAGGCAGCGGCAGACAATGGAGCAGGGCCCGCTGGAGCCATCTGCCAGCTCCTCCTGTCTCCCCTAAGTCTTCAGCATGGACACCGGCACGGTTATAGCATATTTGGCAAGAAGTGTCGCCACCAGAGTGAAATGTGGATGCTTCGACATTCCAGGTTACTTCCGGGACGAGTGCTCAGGAGAAGAGGACGGACTGCGGCTCGGTGCCAGCACCATGCGGGGCGCAGCGAGGAGGAGGAGCGCCGCCATCTGAGGGCCATGCGTCCCCAGGGGCTCTTCCTCTCGGTGCTGATGTTCGGGGCGGCAGGGCTGCTCCTCTTCATGTACCTGCAGGTCCGGATCGAAGAGCAGCACTCAGGTAAGGCGGGTCCTGGCCCGCGGGAATCGCAATGCCATGGCCCCCTACATGGGCTGCGATGGTGACAGGCCTGGGAAAGCCATCACAGGGCTGAGAACAACCGACATGAGAGAGCTGAGTCCCCTCGCTCCGGAAAGAAGGGGGTGCACAGGTCCGCGGCCTTTGCTTGGTGGCTGGGGACGCTGGACTTTTTGTTACCCAGGTGGGAGCCACAGCGGCCCCGCAGCCCGGCCGGGACCCCGCACAGGGAACTTGTCTACACAGATGGGTCGCTTTTATCCCACCTGCGTGTGTCCGCTAAGCTTTGGGCACAAGCCGAACAGGAGCGGAACTGCAGCAAACTCTCTCTCTCTCTCTCTCTCTCTCTCTCTCTCTCTCTCTCTTTCTCGGTTCCTTCTTAATTTTTGTGTTGATACTCAAAAATGATGTAGAAATTCTTTAATACCTCTACTTTAAAGCAGGGTGTGGCAAACCTTTTTTGCAAATGAATGGCTGGAAAATATTTTAAGCTTTATAAGCCACACGGTCTGTATCATAACCACTTAACCCTGCCGGCGTATCAGGAAGCAGCCCTAGCTTATCTGTGCACAAATGGACCAGGTTGTTGTATTCTGATAAAACTTACTTACAAAAGTAGGCGATGGGCCGGATTTGGTCCAAAAGCAGTAGTTGGCTGGTTTCTGCTATACTTATATTTTCATCATTTAGTTTGTAATTACTGCACTTTGGAGCACCCAGTTGCTTTAGAGTGGATACATTAATAATGATAATAGGAAATGGAGTGTGCTTATAATGATGAAAGGAAATGTTTTAGAGCATCATACACACACACACACACACACACACACACACACAGGTGTGGTGAAATTCAGTTGTTTTTCCATTAGCATAAATAGATGATGGCTTATGATTGTTAAGGGAAATAAAGTAAAAACAGAAGAACAATTTCTTGTTTCCAATTGTAAAAATTATTCTGGATTTAATGCCATTAAGAATCTACTCTGAAAGATAATTCAATATTGAATCACTCATATGACCATTTTAAAAGTGGTTTCTATTTTTAAATGCCGTTCCTTGGTTAATTCTCAGAGGATTTATTTAATTTATATAGTAACCCTTGGGGAAAGAGGTTGCATATGACTTCCTAGAGAATATGTAACATGTTGCCAAAAGTCATTCTTAATTCCCATTACAATTTACATAAACTATAATATCATCTGTTTTCTATACTACTACAATAATTTATCATGATAACTTGTAATATGTAATGAAACCATCTGTGATGAAGTATAGAGGCTAATTCCTTCTGCAGTACAACTTCTAGCATAGATCTCACATAGGCAGCCTTCAGTGGGTGTCTGTTGAATAAGTAAATAAAAGAATGAATGACTAGATTTAACACTTCCGGCAGCACGCAGACTAGAATGCACAGAGGAGAAAAAACTTAAGAGCTCTCATTATTGGGAGGTTGGCTAATGTCATAGACTCATGACATATTTCACCAGAAAAGTATCACAGCAGGTCTCCCACATGCAAAAGAAAATGTATTCATATAGACAGACTAATGGAGAAGTACCATGATTTAGTCACGTCAGTAAGAAACGACATGGTATCTGAAGAAGCAGTCAAGCCATACTCTACATGTAATGCCATTTACAAGAGGAGTTTGTTCACAAGCATCAGTAGCTTCCATTTATTGAACGCTTAATAAGAGCTGAATATTTACATAAAGTTTCTCTAACCCTAACGATGTGTGAATGAGTTTGATATTCTATGTGTATAGACGAGGAAATGGAGGTTCAGGCAAAACTTACCCAGGGCCTCACATGTGTAGGGAAATCTGCACCTGGCTTGGTTTGTGCTGTTTCGGAGCCCATGCCTCTACCCCCCACCGGGCTTCTGGGAGGGGAAAGGGTGAATCATGTTACCCCTAGACCAGCAGGCGCCAACCAGTGGTCCGTGAGGTCCGAAAGGTTGGCGACGGCTGCCCTAGACTACAAATACAAGCAACTGAGACTCAGAAACTTCAAGTGATTTGCTCAAAGCTAAGAGTTTTCAAAGTGTGACCCACGCTCTGATTTTACTCCTTCTCAGAAGCCCTGAAAGAGCTTCACCAAGAAAGTGGTTGAGATAAGCATATAACAGATGCCCAAGTATTTTTTTAAATATATTTTATTGATTTCAGAGCGGAAGGGAGAGGGAGAGGGAGAGAGAAACATCCATGATGAGAGAGAATCATTGATAGGCTGCCTCTTGCACGACCCCTACTGGGGATCAGGCCCACAACCCAGGCATGTGCCCTGACCAGGAATCCAACCGTGACCTCCTGGTTCATAGGTTGATGCTCAACCACTGAGCCACACTGGCCAGGCTAAATGCCCAAGTATGAGTGCAGATGGTTTTAAATCGCTGACTTGGTACCCTCATGTCATTCACAAGTTCATAGACTTGTAATCTCTTTGGGAAGTTGGATTCTTAATTGAGTTCATCATTTTTCCAAGTTGGGAAATTATTTTCCCTGGTCAAGATGGGCTGGTAAAACATTTGCCGTTTATTCTCTTCATCTTTATTTGTACTTTGCTAGAAGTGCTTTCTCTGATTCTCAATGTCTGTTCAATGAATTACCTACTATTTCACAGTCTACTCATGACAGTGAGCATAAACTTTAGGACAGGATTCCTTTAGATGATTGTTTTACTGAAGAAACATTTTATTTTTCTCCAAGAAGACTTCCAGGTAGAGTTCTGCCCTCACCCAGGCTAGCACCTGGGTGGTGATTCTGTTGTTTTCCAGGTAGATAGGTGCACGTGTGTTTTACATGTTTTTCAAATAACATCGGGAGAATCAAACATCGTTAAAAGCAGTCTCTCTTCAATCAGAAGATATTTGGTTGGGGGCTTTGATGTGAAGTTAAAAATTAGAAAATCTATCCTTTGGTCACTTTATAAATGTCACTTAAAGAATGGAAGATGGCTTGGTTTTGGGTCCTGAGACCTTATGTGAGTTGCACAGATTAAAAAATCTGAAATGGTTTTGATTTTTTATCCATATCAGTTGAATATGAGAACTCGTAAGCTCTTTTCATATGTTTTATTTGAGGCCTTTAAAATCTAATAAGATATGGATTATTTTCTATGTTGTCCTAGTTTTTCTGGGTTCTTCTGTTAAAATAAAATGCTTCAGAATTACAAAAAAACTTAAATATGCTCTGATATGCTAGTAAAAAAATATTATGAATACACAAAACTTTTGGAGGTGAAGAGGAAAAATGAGAAATTAAATTAAATTCTATCCAATTATACAGCAGAGAGTTCCATAATAACAGCCATTTTTCAGTACCGTCATCAATTAATCTATGCATTTCTTCATGCTAATTTTCAGTATGTGATGTATTATTATGAATTTCATTTTGTACCACTTTTTCTAGTTGCTAAGAGTACAAGTGTTATATTCAGAGGAATCTTGAAAATCTCACCTCCGCTTTCCGCCGTGTGACCCTAGGCAAGTTGGCATCTCTGAGCCTCAGTCTCCTCCTCTGTGAAATGGGACAGTAAGCTTGCACACAGGGTTGCAGTGAGGATTAAGGAGACAGAGCCCACAAAGCTCGCCGTGGTGTCGGGCGCACAGCAGCCCAGGGCCTGTGAGCTGCGCTGGCGGTCCTGGCGGGGCGCGGAGCAGCATGGTCTTTTCCCGAGTTTTTCAGCTAAAATCTCAGGAAAACGCTGGCCGGCAGGGCCCAGTGACTGAGCGTCCACCTAGGAACCAAGAGGTCTTGGTTCGATTCCCGGTCAGGGCACAGGCCCAGGTTGCGGGCTCCATCCCCAATGGGGGGGCGTGCAGGAGGCAGCCGATCAATGATTCTCTCTCATCATTGATGTTTCTCTCTCTCTTCCCCTCTTCCTTCCTCTCTGAAATCAATAAAAATATATATTTAAACAATTTTCAGAAAACAATCCCAAGCCTGGGCCTTAGCTGATTAAGAAAAAAATAAAAGGCTCAGGCCCGGCCCCGGCTGTGAGTTGGGAGGATCTAACCGGCACGGAGCCATTGTCCACAGCGTGGCAGCCGAAGGGGGTGACAGGACGGGGTGCAGAGAGCAGAGCTGGGCCCGAGGGCTCTCATGTCCACACAGGCTGCCCAAGGGCAGAGTATCCATTCATGCAACCACGCTTTTTAAAGACTTACAGACCAGAGGTGCCAAAACTGGAGAATACAGAGGCCTGATGGAGGGCCCGACAGAGTCCCTGTCCTCAAGGCCAGGCCTCGTGGACTGTAAGATGGTCCTGAGTCCGGCCAAGGTGTTGGCACGAGAAGCCAGTCCAATGTGGCAGAAAGGAGCTAGCCCTCCATCAGGAGGCAAGATAATGAGTGGGAACCAGGAGCAAGAGCCCAAGCAGGTTTTAGTGAGGGAATGCTGACCAGATAGCAGCTTTGGGGGGAGAACTGCGGGGACGGAGGTGGCGGGGGGGGGGGGGGGGGCGGGAAGGGGGAGGGGAGGGAGGACAGGAGCAGAGCACCAGCCAGGGGCAGGGATGAGGAGGGCCAACTCAGGGTAAATCCCAAGGCTGGTCTTTCTCCGCCCACACCCCACCCCCAGCTGCTGTTAAATAGAAGAAACAGCAGGAGGTGTGGCACTTGCCGTTCTGTATGCGCTTAAGACAGGGGCAAGACTCCATCAGACAGAGTGAGAGTCTGAGCTTTAGAGAAGGTCAAGACCGTCTCGCATGACACCTGTTCTTTACGATGTAGATCCAGTCACACCACTCCCCTGTTTAAAGCTTCTACATGCTCAGAACGGAGTTGCTGAATCACATGGTAGTTGTATTTTTAATGTGTTGACCTCCATACTGTTTTCCATGGTGGCTGCGCCAATTTACATTCCCCCCAACAGTGCGAAAGGGTTTCCTTTTCTCCACGTCCTCGCCAACACTTCCTTCTAGCCTTCTGGACGGTAGCCATTGTCACAGGTGGGAAATGACATCACATTGTGGTTTCTGATTTGCAGTCTCCTGATGATTAATGGTGTAGAACATTTTACTGTACCGGTTTGCCGTCTGTATGTCTTCTTTGAGAGAATGACTATCTAGATTTTTCTGTTTATTATTTAATTTGTTTTTTTACTTTTGAGCTGTATGAATTCTTTATGTATTTTGGATATTAGCCCCTTATGAGGTATACAGTTTGCAAATATTTTTCCCATTCGATAGGTGGCCTTTCCGATTTGTTGATGGTTTCACTTGCTGTGCAGAATGTTTTAGTTTGATGCGATCTCACTTGGGTTTGTTGTTGTTGTTTGTTGCTGTTGCTTTTGCTGTCAGATTCAACAAATTATCACTAAGACCAACATCAAACAGCTTACAGCCTATGTTTGCTTCTAGGAGTTTTATGGTTTCAGGTCTTACACTCAAGTCGTTAGTTCACTTTGGGTACTTTTTCTGTAAGGTGTGAGATAATGGTCCAGTTTCCTTCTTTTGCTTATGGCTGTACAATTTTCCCAACACCATTTACTGATGAGACTATCCTTTTTCCATTGCATATTCTTGGCTACTTTGTCATAAATGAACTGACCATATATGTGTGGGTTTATTTCTAAGCTCTATTCTGTCCCATTGATCTGTGTGTCTGTTTTTATAGCAGTAACCTTGTTTTAATTGCTATAGCTTTGTAAGTTTGAAATCAGTGAGTGTGATGCCTCCAGCGTTGTTCTTTCTCAAGATGCTTTGCCATAACCAATAACTTTTTCACTTTAATGGGTACATGTTTATCTTAAACATCCACTTGTCTGACTTTTCCTTCATATCTCTGACTGGACCTTTTTTTATGATTTCTATGAGTTCTTTCTGATATACACTAAATACATACTAATTTGTGAATTTAATTTAGGACTCAACATTAGCATCCAACATCAATTACTTAGTTATGAGTTATTGGAGATAGAATCATGTAGCTATAGTTCCATCTTTTCAAAACTCATTGTCACCAATCCGAGCTCTATAGGACCTTGACCCTGAACATACTTGGCCTAGAAATGTGTTCTTCCTGGTCAATGATATAAACTTCCCGGAGATCAGGGTTCTGTTTAAATCCTCCATGCTATTAGCCAAAGCAGATGGCTGCTTTTAATTTTTTCCTTTTGCAGAATCACAGTAAACATCAGTAGGTTCAGGTTACATTTTAACCCTCCTGTGTGAAAGGAAGTAGCTACCTGGTTCCGACTGCAGCCAAAGTAAAGCCACCTCATGGCTTTTTCTCGGACAGTTGGTTCGGGACTTCCCAAGCACCCGGCCCGACTTCGCTATTTCTAAGGAGATTCTGCCTTGCTCCTTTCAGACTATATGTATTGCGCGGCCTATGGAGTTGTGCTTCTAGACTGGATTGGTGTCATTCTTTCCCCTTGAGCCTCTGCGATAAGAAAGTGTGTTCCTTCCCTCCAGATCAGGCTGCTCATTCTGGCTGTGATGTTGCTGCACTGAAATTCTGTTTCCTTCCAGGGAACCTTCGTCTGAGCTGGAGCTAAGCCACCTGTGCGTGGCAGGGCGAGATGCCACTGTCAGGAATGTAAAATCGCTCTTCTTTTAAAAGTCACTAATTTTGGTCACTTCCTCTAATTTTGATGAGGGCGGCAAGGATTCTTTTAGTTAAATGAACACATGCTCCCGCTACCCACTTCTGGATGCCACCATATCCCACCTTCCTTTTTTTAAAAAAAACCCAAACAAACGTATTTTTATTGATTTCAGAGAGGACGGGAGAGGGAGAGAGAGATAGAAACATCAATGATGAGAGAGAATCACAGATTGGCTGCCTCCTGCACGCCCCACACTGGGGATGGAGCCCACAGAGCATGTGCCCTGACCCGGGATTGAATCGTGACCATCTTGGTTCATAGGTCATAGGCCGGCCAGCCCCTCACCTTCTTTTATTGGTTTCCCATCTCAGGGCCTTTGAGTTAGCTGTTCTCTCTTCCCAGCTGCTCCATGGCTGGCTTCTCCGCATCCTCAGGATGCAGCTCAAGATCCCATGTAAAGTAGATAAGATAACCACTGATGTTTTCCCTCCCGGCACCTGTCCCATTGTTTCTTAACAGTTACTTCCGGGCACTGATTTCTATTCGTCATCATTCTTTTTATTTACATACAGCTCACCTCTCTCAATAAAACACGCGCTTTCTGAGGGCAGGGGACTTGCATGTTGGTCACTACTGTGGCTCCCGCTGCCCCCACACTTCCAGGTCTTGATTTCAGTGGTCACTTCACTGTGTGTCTCCACTGTCCTCCAAAAGGAATAAGAATGGGTATGCGAAGTGGGGTAATGGGTGTTACAGACAATGCAGGCTGGGGTTGCAAAAGGCGGGTGCCTCCAGGACTCCATTGTTTCGGCAACAAGGTCGTTCCTCTTTCCATGATGATAGGCAGTTCTCGGATGAGGAGAATGGACCGCAGGTCCCGGGGCATACAACTCCCAGCCAGGTCAGAATGTGCTTTCTTGAGTCAGAACAAAACAATCACGTTAACAGAGCAGGATTCCTATTTCCTGAAGCTCTAGCTCGTCCCCACGACTCTAGCTCTCCCTCCCGCCCCTCACGAAAGGTCCTCCTTGAGGCCGGGAAGGTGTCCCCTGGAGAGACGTCGTCTCCCTTTGCGATGCTTCGATGCTTCGTGTCTAACAGAGGCAGGATCATTGTTTCATGGCCACGTAGGAAAAGTTGAAAGCGGAATGTGGAGTTCCATCAAATGGCCTTTGGAGGCCCTTTACCATGTTACATTCCCAGTGGCTGTCGCTGTGTGTCTGAAGGAGATATTAGCAAATAAACAAAGGCACTCACAGAGGCGCTCTGATTTAGAGATAGCATTTGGTGGTGGAAAGCACTGAGCCTGTTTTGTGTCCTTGAACAAGTGGATTATTCTCCCCAGATTCCAGCTTCTTTCCTCCTCTGATTGCCATACCCGCTTCCTTGTTCTCATCTAACCACCCTCCTGAATTTGACCTTTACCGCCACATTCCTGTGCATGGCTCTATAATTTTTAACACTTATCTATAGTCCTTTTTTTAATATTTTTAGCCCCAAATAAAAAGTTGTCTATCAGCACATACCCTTTGCAACTTGCTTTTTCATTCAGCATTCAGTGTTTGAGATTTATTTATATGTTGATACATGTAGCTCTAATTATATATTGATTAGAGTTCTAATTGGAGCTGCATATATCAATACATATCAATCACCTAACTGCTCTATAATATTTTGTTATGTGAATATGCTGCAATTTATTTGTCCAGTGGATGTGTATTGAAATTGCTTCTAATCTTCTGCTGTCACACACATCTTTGTTTACATGTTTGAGAGTTTCCATCAGAGGTCAAGTTGCGTGTTCTTTAAAATAAACATCCGCTTCAAGATTCTGTGATTCCATATTATATCTTCTCCTCTGCTCCCACAAGTCAAAAGTAGGACTTGTTAAACACTACATGGTGAGGGCCTGGGAGGGGTAGGTGGGGGTGGGGGGCTCAATGGGGGGTGGAAGGGGGACAAAGGGGGTATCTGTAATACTTTCAACAATAAAGATAAATTTTTAAAAAGTACTACAAATATTTAATGAAAATCCAGGAAAATGGATACAGAAAAATGGATTTGGATGTATGGATTTCCATTCAGATTTGTGGATGGAAAGTTACAAATATAGAACATGGAACCTTGGAACCTGCTCTCGAGTGTTTCTTGCTTCATTGGCATGCCAGCGGGGTAGCTAGCAGTTCATTGAGAACCGATGAAAATAATTGCCAAGTTGTTTGTGTGGACTGTGCGTGTGCGTGTAACGACCTCCCCCACTAAATAATTCACATAGACAGCATGGTAACTCCTGTTAGCGAGTATCGATCCACATGTCATACCCCCTAGTCCCAACTTTCTAATTTTTCTAATAAAATAAACTCTTCCAAATCCAAGGCATCATCTAGTCCCAGCCGACTCCTTTTACAAAGAGCAACTGAGAGGCTTGCATGGGCAGAGCCAGTACTTAACAAAACTGGCAGCAACACAGGATTCCCGATGACTGCCCTGTCTCCCTACAGGGCTCCTCCCCTTCCCCTTCAGATACAAGAGGACTCAGGACGCTCCTGAATGGCTGGTTTGTTCCCTAAGGCAGCCTGAAGGAACCCTTTCATGACCCCGTTGAGAAGTCTAGCGACCAGATGCATCTCCAGGAACAAAGATATGGCTCCTGTTCTCCCGCCCAGAAACCTGTGCCGGGAAGGATTTGCTGTTGAGGCAGCCCCGACTTCTAAAGGAAGTTCAACAGTGCAGAACCCAGGTCTCTGGGAACCACTTCCTCTGCGATTCTCTTTTCAAACAGATCTGTAAAGAGTAAAGCAAGCAGCTAGGAGGTGTGATGGGAAATTTCATAGGATCCAGTTCATCTCAGATTAAAGAGGAATAAAACTTGAAAAAAGATGGATTTCTTTTTTAAAAATAAAAGAAGAACCTTAGTTTTCATGAGATGTTTGCATTGTTATGTTTACACAAGTCAAAGATTACCAGAAATTATATTTTTATACACAGGATTGAAAGTAGGTATTTTTTGTACCAATCCAGTAACAGAATTAACCACTAGCCGCCCCTTCACTATTCTCAACCCTTTAGTCTGTCTCTCACACGAGTCAGTCTGGGTTGTAAGCATTTGCTTTTGTGTCTGTCTTCTCAATGGGCAGCCCCCTGAGGGTCAGGACCACAGCACCTGGAACATAGGAGGTCCCAATAAAGAGTTCAGTGAAAAGAAATGGGGGAGACACGCCGGAGAGGGGAGTCCCCGACTGTTTATCCAGGACTCACAATGTTTGTGAGCCTTGTAGTCTAGATTTTCATTTTGCATCTTCTGAAGAATTAAACAACTTTTGGGTGACTAATCATCCTAAACAGTCACATAGGGTTTTATGTAGAACCCAGAAATTATTTAATTAATGCGTATCATATTCATGGAGTTGTATCTTCCCAGTAATTAGAATAACTATATACACTGGCCAGTCTCCCCCCCCCCCCCCCACTTTCCTGGGTTCAGGGTGTTGGGGAAAATGTACTCTTTTGTCGTCACTTAATCGATTTGGGAATATTCCTGTGGGGACGGTCTCCGCAGGTCATGAGGAAACCTCATAGACTGTTTCACAAAGTGTTACATTTCAAGGATCATTCCTCCAGCCCCACGTGGCCGTCTGTTTTTATATCTGGCGACTGTGGCCTGTGATAGAAAGTCACACAGCCACAGCACAGACTGGTGCCGGGATAACTGGATGGGCTCCTACTGTTGCCTGGCAGTCCATGTTCCCTATTGATCTCTCTCTCCCCTCTTTTCCAGAGAGGCCATTTCTGGTGTCATTTCCTCCTCAGTGCCCCAAGCGCATCTGCTCCCACTGTCTCTGCAGATCAGCCCTCCCCAAAGGAAACTCTCAGAGCTTCCTTCTAACAGCTACAGGCCTACCTGCTTCCACCCCACATCTGGCTCTTCTCTCAGCTACTACTTCATCCTCTTCTCCCTTCTCTTCCTCCTCCTCCCACTCACATTCTGCTTCCCAAGGGGTCTTCTTCAGTGATGCTTCCCATCTTCTGTTTCTTCTCTTGTATCTTCGCCTCTTTCTCTATCACTTCCTTGTGTCTGTATTTATATGGCCCAATCTCACCTAAGAATAACAAAACTCAAATATCCACACCTGTCAACCATAGTTTCCTCTCCCCCCAACCTATCCATTTCCTCCCCTTTGTCTTCAAAAAGAACTTTGTGTAGCCCTGGCCGGTTTTGTTCAGTGGTTAGAGTGTCGGCCCAGGGACCAAAGGGGACCCGGCTTCGTTCTGGTTAAGGGGACATATACCTCGGTTGCAGACTTCATGGCCCGCCCTGGTCAGGTGGGTATTGGAGACAACCAATCGATGTGTCTCTCTCACATAGATTTCTCTCTCCCTCTTCCTCTTCCTCTTCCTCTTCCTCTTCCTCTTTCTCTTTCTCTTTCTTGCCGGGAGCCGGTGCATCCTTGCTGTTTCAAGGGACCTGGCATATATAGCATACGGTTCTTAATATGTTTGCTCACCTTCTTGGTGCTGTGTTTTAACCAAGGTCACCTCTCCGAGAAAGGTTGAATCCCCAGGTAGGGATTTTCCCCTGAAGTTAGGGAGGGGATGAAACTCCTTAACTAAGTGCCAGGCGGGTAGTTAATCAATTTAACTACAAACAATCATGCTTAAGCTACATAATCTTTACTCCCTGGAATGGAGATAAGAAATGCCCTAACCTTTGTAATAGAAATTGACAGGATTAGAATCAACTGGTATAAATACAGATGCAACAAGACAACAACAGACAGAATTCAGAACACAGAACCTACACAGAACATTCTCTAGAGACAGAAGAACTTCGCTGGAGAGAACGTGGCAAAAGATCCTGGACTGAACCTGACTACAGAAATATGGCAAGAGAACCTGACTAGAACCTGGTGACCGAACCTGGCTGGAGATCTCAGACAGAACCTGGCTGGAGAACCTAGCGAGGGAACATGGTGACTGAACCTCGCTGGAGAACTTGGACAGAACCTGGCTGGAGAACCTAGCGAGGGAACATGGCTACAGAACCTCTCTGGAGATCCGAAGCAGAACCTCTCTGGAGATCGAGACCAGAACTTGGCTGGAGATCCTGGCTAGGCTCCTGATCAACTGAACACTGTCTCCGTGTCATTCCTTCTTCGCCGACTCCGTCCACGCCTTTGGGGACCCCTGGACCTGCTGGGGTTGGACCCTGGCACTTTCTCTCTCTCTCTCTCTCGCTCTCTCTCTCTCTGACTCCCCCTCTTTCCACTCTCTCTAAAAATCAATGGAGAAATATCCTTGGGTGAGGATTAATAGCAACAACAACAAAAAACTTTGTGTAAGCACCACCTCCACTTTATTACTGTCTACTCACCCTCCCTAACTTACTGCAGTGTGTCCCCCATCAACCACTGATTTTGTTCCCACAATAACTTTCCCGCTGTAAAATCCAGCAAGTCCTTCCCAGTCCTCACCTTAGCTCTCTGCAGCATTAGATACTACAAGCCTCTTGCAAACAAACAAACAAAAACCTTCCTTGATGTCTGGGAGGACAGACTGTCTGGTGTTGCTGCTCTTCTCTGCCTGCATTCTCAGTTCCCTCTGCAGGCTACTGTGTTTCCTCTTCTCACCCCTTAGATGTTGATGTCCCCAGAGTTCTAGCCTCGAACCTCCTTTCTTCTCCCTCTACGAGCTTTCCCAGTGTGATCCCACCCATAGACACTTGATCCCTCACAGTTCCCTACAGTGCCATCTACTTCCTGGGAATCTGTATGCCCACCGAATGCCCCTCAGATCCCTTAAACTCAGTAAACACAAAGCTAAACTCATCATTTTTCTCCAGAGTCTGTCTTGTTTCATTGCAGAGGCAGTTGCCCCACCTGAAGACCTTGTTGCTATTTGATCCCTCCATTTTCATCTTCTCCCCCCCTTGTGCGAAGCTCTTCTTGCCCCACCCCACAATGGTTCTCAGGGCAAACTTAAACATCATTTGGCTGGCATGGCCCTTTATGATAAGACCTCTGCTTAACTCTCCATTTCTGGCCACATTGCTCATGTTGCACGAACCCTCTGGTTATACTAAATTTCTACAGTTCCTTGAACT
This sequence comes from Myotis daubentonii, assembly GCF_963259705.1. Lineage (NCBI taxonomy): Eukaryota > Metazoa > Chordata > Mammalia > Chiroptera > Vespertilionidae > Myotis > Myotis daubentonii. Next base: position 93,471,174 of record NC_081847.1, read on the forward strand.
GACCATCAGGTCTCTCAACCCTATGCCTGTAGGTGTCTATAGAATGCATTTCTATTTCTGAAGTGTTTAAGTTCCCCCTCAATGTGCTTCCTGTACTTCCCTGTTAAAGCACTGATGATGGTGAATTGGGAGTATTTGTTAATATCATGTTTGCCACCCTCAACCCACCAGGCCATGAGATCAGTGCGGGTGGCACCGCACAGGCCATTTCATCATTGCATCCTCGGTGCCTAGTCCATGCTTCCATTGGCCGTGATAGGATTTTCCAAACTCAATTTGAAAATATGAAGCGAGAAGTCTTTGAAAAGAAATACAGGTATGCACCTGCTCTCTTAGGTGCGTATATGCCATCCACCCAACTTGCATAACCATGAGACTGATTTACATCAGTGAGAATCCACCATCCGATTTCATGGAAAGAAAAGTGCGTGATGTACTCCATCGTGGTGGCATTCCTTTACAAAACTTCTTTGTCGTGCAGCATTTTAGTGATAATGCAGTTAAACGTTAGGATAGTATAATTTTCTGGTTTGCCTCTAGAATTAAAATTTTTAATTTATAGGTTAGTTAGTAAACTTCTTTCACTCCAAGTCCTCACTTCTCTTATTTTTCCATTTTCCTCTGAAATGTCTTTGTTTTCCAGAACATTTTAAACTCACTCGGGTAGTCCATCTGTGCGCCCCACAGTGCAAAATGATTGTGCACAATATCAGTGACTGTTAAAGGCCAATCAAGAAGAGTGTGGGGGCAGAGCTGACATCACTGACACCCCAGCTCCCATCTCAGGAAGTTTCCCATTAGTTCGGGCCCATCTCAGATAAAGACAAACTGCATCCTGCGCAGAGAGCATTTCCTGCCTTTCCAGTGACAGTTAACTGTCACGTGGGTGGCTGCTGGCTACAGAATTAGCAAAGAACCTTAATGGAGAGAGAATTGGCCTCATTAATCTTTCAAAAATTGAGAAGGCCAGAAATGGGCATTAAAAATGATTCAGAAGTTAGTATTCAGGAGCAAGTAAGACAGAGGTGAGCCATCCAGCCTCCCCGCCGTGGCCGTGCTCATGGACATGCCCATATGTCCACTTCATCCAAATGCCTCGATGACCAACACAGAGCTCGGCATGCTTCTCCTGCACCGTGTGCGGACAGGCACAGTGATGGTTACTTGCAGGTGAAAACCAATAGGCATAAATATTTACATATTTCATAGTCCCAGGAACAGCTTTCAGATGACTTTTACAACCAATTTATTATGAATTATTAGTTCATATAAATTAGGCTCACACCACTTTGCATTTCTTATAGTACGGAATATACTTAAAAATAGAAATTATTTTTATTGTAAGATATTCTCCAGTGCTTTCTCCATGACCCATTGCATTGTAATTAGCTGAGAAAGGCATGGTGAGTAACACGGAGAAAAATTCTCACTTTTAAAACCCTCTTCGGATGCAGAAAGCCAAAGGATGTGGACCAGCGGGAGGAACAGGACAGCGGCCAGCTCCGACACGCTCAATAACCGATGTGGGTTTACTGAGCCGTATTTCAAGTTTGCTCAGGAGAGAGACAGATCCATAAAGCAATCAGGCTGCTGCTGATCACGCTGCCAGAATACACAGTAAACAGTGAAATTGCCTCCGAATTCTGGACTCAGGATTTTATGATTGACATGAAGGGTCAGTGCCTGCATTTTAGATCCATCCCCAGAAGCGATTCAATAATCAACAGAAATCAGAAGTCCATTCACTGAACCACTGGCAGGAAGTTAGGTGGACACTCCCAGGTTGCTTTGGATCAAAGGTATGTCCGAAAGCCTAACGCCAAAGAGAGAGACGGACCGGCCACCTGGAACCCCAAATCCAAAAGGCGAGATGCTGTGTTTTCAGCAGAGCTGTGAAGAGTTATGCGCGGTCTAGACTAGATGGGGAAATGGGGATGTACTTCCATGGCAAACTCGTGCTAATGGAAACATTTCATAGGTTTTCATTCTATTTCTCATTCTTCTGAAATGTTTTACATCAATTAGATTGAGCTGGTAATGGCAGGTGTGCATTCGAAAAAAATGTTCACCAATTCTAATTCTGTGAAGGCAGTACCCATAGAAATTGAAATCGCATGAGTCTGTTTTAATTCACAGCAACAGGTGGGCAGCTTTCCCCTGGGGGCCTCTCACAGGGATGCTCTCTGCTGACAATCAGCGAGTCGGGTCATCCTTGGTTCCTGCCAAGACGCCGAGTTAACTTGGCTGAGGTGGGATTCCAGGAGGCAAAGAGCCTTCTGCCCTGAAGCCAGTTCTGATTAAGAAGAAAATGAGGTCTCAGGTGTATTCTCAGCATCTGGATGGAATCCTTAAATATTCATTTATTCAGTTTTGACTTTGGGGACCCTTTGGGGTGTTATAGTTTTGTGTATTTACCGTGAATAGCACTGCTACATGAATCATTATATTAACTTCAAACAATTTTGTTGCTATTCTTTCCAGAAAGATTCCTGATAAGGCTCTTACAACTTTGTAGGGCATACATCTATCCACATTGGTATTCTATGAATATTCATGAGTCACTGATGGCCAGGACTGCAGAGAGGAGAGAGCATTCCTGAAAACAGGGTTTGTAAGCATGTGGCGGGAGAGTGTCACATCTGCCTGGCCAGTCTGAGATGCGCAGGTCTGAGGGTTTCGGTGGTGGTGGTGGTGGTGGTGGTGGTGGTTTGCAAAGAGTAGTCTTGTGGCCAGACTCTGGCTATCTTGCCAGATCCTAACAGATCACATTCAATGTCAGTGAATAAAAATGACCTCTTCTAGAGCCACAATATTTATGTCTGCTTTGGAGCAAGCTGCTCACCAGCAATTCTGAGAATTAATAGCATGTCCTGAGGAAATGAGTAAATCTTCCCTTGGTTTTGACATCTCTCCCCATTAACTCTTACCCTCTCCAGACTTCTCTCCTCTTTCCTTTTTCCTGTTTCTGAAGAATTAAGCTAAACTCAGGACATGCTATTCTGTCTACGTGGATTATAGACCATCTTATTCTACAAACATAAATTTTTACTTAACCACCCCCCCCCCCCACGTGATTCCAAAAGACTCACCAGGGTGCTACTAAATACTCTAGCCTTTTGCAGAGTGACTGTGCATTGAGGAACAGGAAAGAACCAGAATTCCAGGAATTGCTGGACGCTGGCTCTGAACTGACACTAATTCCAGGAGACCCAGAATATGGCTGTCATTGAGTGACCAATGGAGCTGTTGACCCAGGTCCATCTTGCAACGACTGGGTCACCTCTGAGCCCATCTCCTGGCTACTTCCCCAACTCCAGGGCGCGTAACTGGAATACCCATCCTCAGCCACTGGAGAATCCCCACGCTGGGGCTCCCCAGAAACGTGTCCAGTAGAAGAACCTTACCTGAGCTGTATATCATTTCTAACCGCTGTATATATCAGAGGAGGAAATAATCATTGATTAGCACCAACAGAACTGCCACTAAGTCTCTGTGTGACGTTGGCCAACGCCCTCGGCCCACCTAGATGTGTCTCCGACCTACAACTCAGGGACGTGATGATAAGGGATGTTCGCGTTTCCTTTCTAAAATGCTGATGTTTTCATTCACTTGCAACTCGTTCCTTTCAGCATTTTTCCCCCTTGAGTAGTCAAACTGGAGATGTATTGGGTTCATATCTATTCCCTTTGCATTATATCCAGATAAAGGTAGCGTGGCTCTCCTGCGTGCGTTAGTGATGGATTTTGCAATAAAAGCTGAAGTTTCCCTGCACTCTTTTGCTTCCCTGAGCATCAGATTCGCCATCACCCCTTCTCTCCTGCAGCCGGCCTCACCTCTTCATTTAGTTCTTACCAACGTGACATGAAAAATGTGCATTAGTAAGTCTAACGGGTAATTGCATCAGTGAGGGTGGGAAAAGATCTGAATTTCAAATTCAGATTAATTACCTCAGTCCTAACTACAACTCGCATCACATAATGACTCTTTTCAACTTTGTTGTTGTTGTTGCGCTGCATAGACCAGGCTGATTTTCATTAACTTGTCATGCTCTTGGCAACTGCATTCCCGTTTGCATTCAAGGTAGCATAGAGTAAAGTTCTCACAATAGAACCCAAAGACTCCTGCAGAAGTTGTAGGAACAGCATTTGGATTGTGGTTGTTTCCTTTAACAGACAGTTTAGATCCACTCTTATCGGAGATCATCTTACCACAATAGCAGAATTCCCGAGTTCAGATAGTAAATCAATTTTCAAGCATTTTGTGATCACTGTGTCTGATTCATTCGCTTTAAGCATGTTGGGATGTTTGCTCTTCGGTACTTACAATACAGAGAGCTGAAGCGGTGGCCAGCCTGCCTTCGTCTCTCGTCTACAGTTCTTCACTCGCTTCTCCGGCTTCTCTGAGGGTGACGCCCTCAGCCTCTCCTCTCACACAACGTCTCACCCCTGGGACAATCCACACTGACCGCACACGCATCAGGAAAGCACCCCAGCACCGTGCAGGACTCCGGGTGTACGCGAAGCTGTTTCCAAGAGGTTACACCGACGGATACACATGCGAGACCTTCCACCAGGGACGTCTCAGCAGGGCCCAGCCCGGGAGGTGCGCGCTGGTTCCGGAAATGGCTGGATCTGTCTTTCCAGCGGCAGCACCCTCAGGACTGTCTCCAGTTCTGCTTCCTCTCTCGCTTCGCTCTCCTCTGCGCAGGGGGGGCCCGGCAGGCGCCGGCGTCGGGTGGCCCAGATGCCCGGGAGCCCAGGCTTTTCCACCCTCACTGAGAGCAACCGCAGGCCTGTTCCCGGCCCGGTCAGTTCCTGAAAAGGAGCCCTGCTTCATCCGGCCGCGGGGTCCTCTGCTGACCTTCGTACCAGTCGCTGTGCCATGAAAACAGCCCTCTGACTGGCCAGCCCCAGGGCAGACTGGCCTGTCTGCCAGGAAGCAGGTCTGGTGGTGGACAGCCTCGGGCCAGTGGCGGGGTGGGACGCGGGGAGGCAGAGCTGCAGAGGCAGGTGGGACGCCCTGGCGGGTGAGTACCCACATGCCACCTTCCCCCTGCGTGGCGGGGCCGCCCAGCTCTTAAAGGGGCTCCCAAACTGCCCTCTGAACTCAGAGCCAGAGAGGAATGGGGTGTGGGAGTCCTGTCTTCAGGACAACGCTGAGTCCCCAAAGCCCTCGACCTTCAGTGGTTGTGACTCCTTCGGTGGTTGTGACTGACTCCTGTCCAAATATGTTACATGAAGCCAAGATTCTCTCCCTCACCCGGCTGGCATGGTTCAGTGGTTGAGCATCGACCTATGAACCAGGAGGTCAGGGTTCGATTCCCGGTCAGGGCACATGCCCAGGATGCGGGCTCCATCCCCAGTGTGGGGCGTGCAGGAGGCAGCCAGTCAATTCTTCTCTCTCATCATTGATGTTTCTCTCTCTCCTCCCCTCCTCTCTGAAATAAATAAAAATGTATTTTTTTAGATATTCTCTCCATCTTTTTATACTCACAACAACCCCATCAGATGGGTACTATTATGATTCCTATTTTACAGTCGAGGAAACTGGGTCACAGAGTGGGCAGGCACCTTGGCCAGGGGCACACTGGGTTTTCTAGTCCTTTTTTATATTCCATTCACCTGAGAAGCTTCTTTTGAAAGAGTGGCTTCCTGAGTCTCTGCCGGGACCTCCCAGGTCAGTGGCAGTTCTGAGTTGGTTGGGAGCCTACAGTTTCTAGATGGCCAAGGTCACTCTGATGAGCAAGCAGCGCCAGAGGCCCTGATGGCGAGAGCAAGAAGCAGAACGGTAAAGGGCAGAGGATCTTCGTTATGGGAGACGCAATAGTAAAGAGCAAGAGAAAAAAATGATTTGATATAATTTGCAGAATACACATAATATAAGGAAATAATTTCTATTTCTATACCTGCACTGAACAATCCAAAATGGAATTAGGAAAAGAATCCAATTTGCAATAGCATTAAAGAGCATAAAATACACAATTGGGATATATTTAATAAAAGAAATACAAAACATATACTCTAATCTACAAACCACCATTGTTCAAAGAACCATCACTTCACAATTCAATTCTCTCCTACAAGAGATGTTGGGAGGTCACATTCGTGTTTCCTAAATCCATTCTACCTCAGATGATTAGTGAAAATCAAACTTGAACTTGAGTCGGAATCACTGAAGGGTGTTTTAAAGCCGGCATTTCTGGGTCCCACGGCCAGGGTTTCCAATCCCATAGGAGGTCCGTGGGGCCTGAGAATCGGCGTGGCTACCATCCCCAGGTGCTGCTGCTGGCCCTTAACTGCCCTGCAGAACCGCTGCTCTAGCCGCTGCCCACGTTACTCATGGCGAAGGAATGCAGGGCATATGATCTGAATGTGGCCTCTGAAACAGGGAGAAGTGCCTACTGGGAGACGTGAAATGCCTACTGTGGGAATGAACGATGCTCCTCCCGCCCCCATCCTCCCGCCCAGACGTCCTCGGAGCCTCGGAGCAGCTGGGACCACGCTGTGACCATGAAGGAGCACCCTCATCGTGACTCCCAGGTGGAAGTGGCCGGAGCGAGGAACTACCTGGAGGAAGTTGGGTCCGTAATGACAGGGGGCCCCTTGGGACCTGAGCTTTCAGTTACGCGAGAAAGTAAATACCTTTAATGTTTCAGCCAGTTGGAGTTGGAAATGTCTGCTTATTGTAGCCCAAAGGATTAACTATCAGGAGCCCAAAACCTATAACTAGAACAGAAAAATGGGGACTGGAAAACACACGCCCATCCCATGCAAACAAGGGGAGCTAGTGGACACACAGGGTCAAGCGACAGGAAGCAGTCAGACCCCAGATCTGACGAAGGAGGAGAAAGCGATGAGGCGAAGGCCAGAGCCAATGAGCAAAACAAAACTTCCTTCTCAGGTGGCAGAAACCAAACCCAAACCGGGAGGGTAGACCTCTGGCGAGAAGTTCTACCTTGAACATTTGCACTCTTGCAGGAGGATTTATTTTCATGTGTTTAAACCCTGAGGCACAGGCTCTGTCTGTCTCTTTCCATCAGCCTTCCCAGCCCCGGTAATAAATTACTCAGCTCGGCTTCTACCTAAATAATGACATTCGCCTTCCCCCCGTCTCCGCTCAGCCGGAGCTTCCCCTCCTGGCCATGGGTGAGCCGTGGAGGCCTCACTTCTCTCAAAGGTGCTGAGGGCTCCGAGGCCGACAGTCCTGAACCATCACCGTGATGAAGAGAAACATCGCGTTGTCAGACTCACCCAGGTGACCGGGCGCAGCCTTGAGCTGAAGAACAGAAGTTGTCAGAATCCTTTGGAAAATTCAGTGGGAACTGCTGTCAGACCCATGACCCGGCCACGGGGACTGATTCCCACTGGAAGTGATAGAAGTCAGGCGACGGGCATCACCTGTTATCGGTTAGCGGCTGGCCCCGGAGGAGCCATGTGCACGCAGGGACACGTGATCCCTTGGAGTGACCAGCTGTCGTGGCTACAGTGAGCCTGAGCCGTTAGGATACAGGTCGCAGTGAGGCAGTCAAAGGCCGGCACCCTCCTCAGCTGGGGCCACACGCCTGTGTGTCTCTGGGCTGGAGACAGCAGGTGTCCCACTCGGTATTTTGCTGTCAACATCGAAGGCAAAAATGAGCAACTTCTTAGCACAGTTTACAAGAACCTAGTTCCCTCAGAGCGTGAACAAATGTCACTTCCAGGGTGAGATGGAGACAGCAAATTCCAGGCACCGACTGGCTATGCCCCTGGGTTTGTGGGAGAGGAACGGGTAATGGCGCCTTCCTGAAAGGCAGCGAGACCCAGCGCGCAGGGGCCAGAGGCATCCCAGGAGGGGGACGCATTCTCGATATTGCAGGATTATCTGCTTCCACATGCTCTGTTTATTTGGTGCATGAATCTTGCCGTGTAGTGGAATTTGCTAGAAACACTGTTGGCATCTTATTTGGAATACAACTCAAGACTTCTGACCTCCTCCTTACCCTTCGTGCCTGGAGAACGATCATGCCTGGCCATGTCCATCACTGTATGACGTCATAGTCCTATGTAGTGAAGACTGTAGCGAGAGAGGAAGGATAATGGTTATATAATAACAACAAAGAAAAGTTTAAAAATAGTTTAAAACTTCTGTGAAAAATAAACTTTCGGTCCTCTTGGCCCTGATAAAGACCAGAACTAAAATAATAAAGATGCTTTCTAGATCTCAATATGAAATGCAGTAGTAAGTATAATATCTGCTCATTAACAATGATTATTTCCGTTTAGTGGGATAAGGGTGACGAGGGCATAATTTTTTCTGCACCTCCTATGACTTCCCCGAATTATTCAGGTATTTGTTGGCAAAAAGTGAAATAGCATTATCTTGAACAAGTATTCTTTGAAACAGAAGATTCATATTTCTATTCAGATGCATTTTCCCTTTCCCTTACCTATGTTCCAATATGTGTAGATGTGCGACCCAAACCCTCAGTCTCTTAAAGGAAATGTCTGCCTCTATCCTATAAAACTGTGTCAGAGTGACACATCATTTTATTGTGCCTCCTGTGATTGAAACACCCGCACTAGGAAGCGCTCATTTGCGTTTTAGTAAAATAATATGTTTGCATTATTTTATATTCAGTAATTACCTTAAACACTGTGACTTCACTGACGATTTTAAAAAGTGACACCAGGGAGTTCTGGGTCTCAGCACTGACCCCTCTCCCTGCGCTGGGAGGTGTCCTGGGAAGTTCCCGCCAGGGCCGCCGGGAACCTAACAGGAGGCGCCAGGAGAGTCCTGCGGGCGGTGAGGAGTCATCGAGGCTTTCCCAGCGGCTGCGTAGGGTCGTAGGGTTGGTTCACCGGGGACTCTGGGAACAGGCCCGGGTAGGTGTCTGGGTGGGCAGACAGTTAATATCAGGACATTTCAGAGAGCACTGCTCAGAGTAATGGGCGACTTCAGTCTCCGGGGAACTGGAGCAGCGGGCAGGGGCCCAAGAGAAAGGCAGGCCCTGAGCAACAATGGACATGAGATGTGCGAGGCCGCGGGGGGTGGGATCTGCGCATCAGCTCTGCTGGGCCCCGACTGTCCTCCCCCGGGTTCCCCAGCGGCTCATGGGGGGGGGGGGGGAGCTGCCCTCAGAGCGGACCTGGAGGTGCTGTGGCTCATGGCGGGGGCAGGGTTTGGGGGGCTGCCCTCAGAGCGGACCTGGAGGTGCTGTGGCTCATGGCGGGGGGGGGGGTTTGGGGGGCTGCCCTCAGAGCGGACCTGGAGGTGCTGTGGCTCATGGAGGGGGGGGGGGGAGCGGACCTGGAGGTGCTGTTCATCCCGGAGGCGCACACTGACAGCAGGAGAGCCTGGCTGTCCCTGTGGGACTCCCTCGGAGATGACACGGGACCGTCTCCTCGCCAGAGCCGCGAGGAGCGAGGCCACAGGCGTGTGCACCCAGAGCCGTGCAGACACTCGGCTCGGAAGCACACGTAACTCATCTCAGCTCCACTTCTTTGCTGAGCTCTGCACACTCGCAGCATCAGTTAGAGTTCCCTATGTGACTCCACAGAGCTCACTGACAACCCGGTGCACAAACGGTGAGACCTCAGAAAACGCTCAAGTCTTCTGTGCTGCTTTTATGCCAAAACCCAGGGACAAGACGGTACCCCAGCAGCAACGCTCTGCGATGAACGGAAATGGGGCAGGTCGTAGCTGGGGGACTGAGCAGCCCTGTCTCTTCCCCAGGCCAGCTGTATGTGCTATACAGGTCGCCTTCCGAAAAAGGGCCCCCATTAGCCCACTGGCTGAAACCCCAGCCGCTCTCCATTGCCTATAAAACCGAACTCAAACCCATAGGCAAGTGTGGAATACAATTCCAAGTGTGGCCACTACTTGCCTTTCAAGATGACTCTACTAATCTCCCTCGTCCTACATTTCGTTCCCCATGGACCCCTCCTCCTCTTACCGACCACACACCCCTCTGCCTTTCCTTCCCCTGGCGGCCTTCCCCCAGGGACATGCTCCTTCTCCTCACGGCAGGGCAGCTCGAAGGCGTCAGGGGCCAGTTGTCCAGCTCTCTCTCCGAATGCACACCCACCCACACGTGCCCGCAGAGAGCCTAGTGAGGTGTTTAAGTGGCACCAAAGTCTTAGGATTTTCCCCCTTTGGAATAATGAGGAAAACCTGGGTCAGTAAAAAGGTTATTTTATGCAAATAGGATATTGATTAGGTAGGCAAACTTGTCAATTGCTGTAGATAATTGATAAATTGTTGCTGGTAGAATTTATCAAAATTGAAAAATAAATTTTATATGATATTTTAGTGTTTTTACATAGGATTTGCATAGTAAAAGGATGTGTCATGTTATATAAATAAGCAATCTTTAAGGTAAGCTTTATTTCTACAGGTTGTTTTTTTTACCATTAGCCAGAAACCAAACTACAAATATTAAATAAATTTCCATGCAGCACAGTTGGGAGTCAGTTGTCACATATGCAAAATTTAGAAGGAGAAAAGTTTTAGTTTGCCAGTTATAAGTGTGTTCTCCTAGGGTTACCTGTGAAGTCTCAGGGAACAAGAGCTGTCGCTAAGACAATTACAACAAAATGGGAACGAACCGGCGGGCTGGTAGCTGAATTTATCCAACTCCAGTAATGACATTAACAAAACTAGCGGGCTAGTTTTTAACAAGGAGCTAATGATGACGGTGAGGAGCTAAGAAGAATGACTTTATCCACAGTTTAGGCTCCCCTAATTCTACACAGGGCGTGGGGCCATCTCTGTCCTCGGAGGCAAACAAAACCAGTTGAAAAATACACTGTTCAGTCAATCAAGACTTTGGGTGGTAATGCCAACCAATTACTAAAAATAATGTGTGACTGAGTGAGCTGGCTGTTTATGCATTGATTAATATTTCAGAAATCTATTTGAGTTGCTAGCTGTGTGAGTTGAATTTATACTCTAGACATTCAATTTTCCCTTTTTTTTTAGTTTCATGAGCAAAACAAGCTGCTTCTACTGAAGCAAAACATAAAATTTACAAAGTGAGTGGAATGCTAAAATTTGGAGATGTATTTTGGATAACTCGTCTCAATTAAGGTTTTACAGTTTTTCTACATTTGAAAAGGTGTTTTATTCTTAGTGCCTTAAAGTCTCATTCCACATTTAAACCGTCCACTCTGACGAGCACACAGAATCTGGACACACAGACCGTTTTGTGGGTGAGAGCGGAGGCCTAAAGAACATTTCTGGCCCAAATACTCAGACTGTGAAAGTTTCCGGAACTGCAAGTGTGATGCCACATGGACCAGGTTTTGCACAACATAATATTCAAAAGAGTAGGTCAAAGAAATTAAAATCAAAATTCACTATTGAGTTGGTCTCTTGAAGACTATAAAAGAGGTGCTAATTCATTACTCATGGTTGATGGAAGTCAGTTTACAATCCTTTGTGCCAATGGACAAAAGTAGACTGAATCCCCAAATAGGGGAAATCACAGTTATTGTTTCTTACAAGCTCTTTGTAAATACAGTGGTGTACTGTAAGTTACCAATACTTTTCCTTCCGTTGATTCAAAAGATGCTTGCTTAGAGTCACCGTAAATATAGACGTCCATAAATTAGTACAGATGTGTCAACATGCTAATTAGATGGTTTAATTGGATTTTTAAATGATTACAAATCCAAATAAAACTTGGTCATCTGTATATCTCCTAACATTATCTTGAGTATCGAACTTTGGGGAGCACTGTCCATGCCCCATGGCCCCATCACAGACACAGACACAAGCCATGATGTGGGGAAAATTCTTCCATTAATATGGATGATGCTTAAGCCCCCTTACAACTCAACATCTGTGCCTTTCAGCAAGGCTTCCTTCAGTCGCCCTCAGGAAGCCACCTCTGATTTCCAGTTGGTCCCAAATTAATCAACAAATAATTATAAAGAACCAACTATGTCATGTGATTTCTAAAGAAGATCACTCCTGATCAGTAAAGATTTGGAAATTTGGAGCTATTCTGATTTGACGTGAAGACTAAGAATACCACTTATGTCTAATAAGACCCACACCCAGGACAATTCTGCAATAACTCGTTGGAATATGTAGCTTCTCAGGCAGGTAATTCAAAGCTTTTGCTGTGGCAGTGAGAACCCCTGGGGATCCTGGGAGCTGAAATGTCACTTATAGTGATTATCGCCTGTGTGATGGAAACACGGATATTTAATAAGAGGGTGTTTAAAGCCAGAAAAATAATTTAAGTTTTACCTCCACGGAAATGTTAGCTTCTCTCTATGGTACTCAAAAATAATTATGCATGTAAAACAAAATAATTTCTTGAATTCTCAGTACAGATCCTCCATTTCTCTGAAAAACTTAATTATATTTTAGCTCTTTCTCCCAAATACTGTATCTAAAAGTATTTTTTGAGTCACAAACTGTGTGAGATGGGTTACTTGTTACACAGTGATGTACTTTGGATTTAACAATAATCTAGAGATTACTGTTTTCTAATTACTTGAAAGCCAAGAAAATCAATTATGTGTGGCTTTTCGGGGATTTAGCTTCCTGCATTAATAAATCACCAGAGATTCAGGCCTGTAGAACAAGAGTTTATCTGTGTCTGAGAACCGAGTTTTCCTCCTGCAGTGTGCAAACTATTCTTAAAAGAGCAGAATTAAAGCGAGCGATGCTCACAGAGAGGAAACTCTAACTGAGCTGGCTTATAAAGGTTAGCTGCATCAACCTCTGAACCACCAGTGGGAGACACAAAAATCAATGAGGAGGAATCCTGGATTATCGCACGGGTTGTGTGGTTTGGTTGCTGTTAAAGCCCCATAACTTTGGTCTGAATAACATGCCACGGTTTCTTCCTGTTTATTTTACCTGAAATTATTTAAAATCTAAAATTGCGGGAAAGATATTTGAGGCTGCCATATTGATTTCCTTATTATGTTATGGTTTCACATCTGTCTGAGGAATATACACGCCAGGAATTCCACTCGGGACTGAAATTCATTCCACTTAATTTCAGTTAAAAAAGTGTTCTATTGGCGTTCGTGTCAAATTTGAGAATCACGAGGAAATTGGCAATGTGCATTGCTTTTCCTTCAGAATAACTCGTTTTCTAACTGTAAAAATGTAACATTCAAAAACTCACCCCACTCATTATTCAATGCTTCTTCAATGCTAGGAAATGAAGATTCGCACATGTTATATGTACTTTAAAGTTGTGAGTTAGTAAACTTTATGTTAATGGGAATCTAGCCCCAAAATATTTTATAACATAAATTAACCTCCATATGTCACTGTAGTGGATAGATTGCAGGTCTTTGAAGTAGAGAACCTGGATTTTAAATGTGCTGTACAAAGTGTTTCCATCACTTCACCTTACTAGAGTGCAAGCATCTCTTCTCTAAAAAGAAGGCAACATGGTATATGGAGACAGTGATGGGCTCTAAATGCGGAAACAGAGGTTTGAGTCCTGTCTTGGACACTTGCTGGCTGGATGACCTCTGTGAGCCCCCTAACCTCTCCGAGCCTCCCTTTCCTCAGCTATCGTTTGGAGTTGTAGCTTAGACGTCATTGGGTTGCCATGAAGGTTGACTGAAATGTCAAAGTTCGAGCATTGTGTCTGGTCCATACTATTAACGTAAGACGATAGATCCCTTCTGCCCATTCCGAATTCCCAGAAGTCCAATCTCTGGCATATTTAAAATGAGACGTCATCTGTCATTTCCACTGCTAGCGTTACTACCCACATCGATAGCAACAGAAAAATAACCATGCCCAGGAGGAGTTTGCTAAACCTATGAATCATTTCATCATAGGAACTGAGGACTCGGTCATGGGCCTTCCGGGGTCACCTTAATGCCGTCACTGGCAACAGGCTTCTAAATCTTTCTAATGCCAGTGCTCATTATGAGCTTGGACTATCAGAAGGGCCGTGTGTGTGTGTGTGTGATAACTATGACAAACAAAAAACAAATGAGAGTAAATGATTTCCTTTGAATAAGATTTTCTCTTTTATTTAACAAGTATTCAGTAACTGTGGCCCCTGCCCCACCCCCCACAGTGAGTGATGTTTCAGCTCTGTGACGTGGTCTCAGAATTTGATTAGTAGTGTCCCCTCCCCCCAGTTCACTCTGTCTGTTCGAGCAAATAAGACTTTTTCACTACATTTGTGCACACAAATAAAAGGGGGAGCAATAGTTTCCATAGCATCCTTTCATTCTCCCAGTGTGAAAACAAGCCCCATTTCTTAGGCTCAGCCTAAAATCTGCATGCTCCAATAGAAGCTTCCCTTTGATTCTGACTTAGCATGAAGGTAAAGAGTTAAGGCATTGGCTTTTTAAAAAATGTTTCAAAAGCGTTATCTAATCTAATCATGCCGCAGCCTCTTTGGTCAAAAGTATAAAAAACAAAAGAGAGAAAAAGAGGATGGGGATCTTGGTGGACAGTGATATGTAATGTTTGCAAATATGAAGTTGGAAGCTGTGGAAAACTACCCAGACTAGTAATTGATGTTTTATTGTCCAATGAAATGATGACACGTTATGGCAAACAGTGACAAGGAGTCGCCTCTGTCCATCTCAGTGTGCAGAGGTTCTCCAGGGCCAGCGGGCAAGCTGCCTGCCCATGTCCTGGGCGCTCTGTTGGTGGATCCTCACCCGCGCCAGGCCTGGGAGGCCCTGCCTGGCCGCCCTCTCTGTGGCATGTTTCTAAACCTCTGCATCTCAAAGGTGCGTTAAACGTACTAGCAGCTTGCGACGATAGCCTCTTCTGATCCTGAGGAAGTCTCCCAGCTTATAGGCATTTTTAAAAAGTGACAGTAGCTGGAAGTCCAGTATAGATGGTTGTAAACTCAGTATACTAGCAACATGGGGACTCGAATGGGTGAGAGAAGGTGTGAATTATGGGTAGATGTTACTTGCATGTAAAGAAGACGTTTCTCAGTAGTCTGTGACCTTCCGATTTGCCCAGTAGACCTTCCTTCCCAACCTCTTCATGACGAAGATGTCTCTCCCGTGACCGTATGTAAATTCTATCGTGTTCCCACTTCTGTGGAGTCCCAAACGGTGCGCACAGTCATCTGCTAAGCCCTGGGGTGCATGTTCTGAGATGGTGGGGAAGTATCACTATTATAAAGGGAGCCTATAATGAAACATTCTACTCAAAGGACATGAGTTGGTTACTAAACGCTTCCCAAGTCTTTGCCAGTGAGCGCTTATCCTTTGGAAGAGTGGCCCAGTGGGAGGAATTGAACTGAAGCGTCTCTCACATGATGGTCCTACAATACCTGGGACTGTGAGCAGATTGCTCCTTAGTCCAGAGACCACTTGAGGCTCTCCCTGGGGCCAGCAGAGATATTG
Organism: Myotis daubentonii; assembly: GCF_963259705.1. Classification (NCBI taxonomy): domain Eukaryota; kingdom Metazoa; phylum Chordata; class Mammalia; order Chiroptera; family Vespertilionidae; genus Myotis; species Myotis daubentonii. The sequence continues at coordinate 93,486,509 of NC_081847.1, forward strand.
GGGGGCTCCCAGGTGCCCCTGCAAAGCCTCCTTTCACAAGCGCCATGCCTAAGGGGACTGGCATGCACGTTAGCTTCCCTGAGAAGATGGGCTGCTAGTAAAGTTAGATGGTTAGTGACTGTTAGCTAAGAATATAATATTCTCATGGTTTAATCCCAAAGGTCATTGTGGAATAATGTCCCTAGCAATTTAGTGGGGTCTTGGATGGGGAGGGGGGTGACACAGGCATTTATGAAGAAATAGTCACTATGATTTATGGTTTTGCACATTGAAAATTTGTATAAATTTGCAAAGCAGGACCTACTGTGAACATTGATGTGAACTATGCCGAGTGTTTCCTTGTGAAGAGAGGCACTCAGTGCACCCCACGAGGGAATGACGGGGTGCCTTGCTGCAGTGTTCAATCGGGAAAACCAACTGCAAGGGGAAGAATACTCGACCGGAGGGCACAGAGCTCAGTTAGAAAGGATTTTGCCAGCGTGTCCGCTAATATTGGGTCCAGATGAGTACTGAGCATGACAGGTTCTGGCAACAGGGCTAACAGGATGGAAACACGCTTTCCGACACCCTTTGTCGTATTTTTTCTCCTTTTCCTACCAGCTCCATGCTGACATGGCTGGTGTCAGTAAACACACATCTTTAGAACAGCCCTGGGGGAGAGCACAGAGGCCATTCCCAGAAAGCTGACGTAGCTACCCAGTCACTGCCCTGCAGTGTTAGTATTGCGTTATCACAGCCACGCAGGAGAAAGCGAGGGGCTCCCACCTTCTGTATAGATTTGCTTTCAAAACAGTGGAACACCCACTTCAGTAATCCTGTATAATCAAAGCCTAATATGCAAGTTGACTGAACGGTGGAATGACCAGTCGCTGTGACGCACACTGACCACCAGGGGGCAGATGCTCAATGGAGGAGCTGCCCCCTGGTGGTCAGTGCGCTCCCTCAGGGGGAGCACCGCTCAGCCAGAAGCCGGGCTCACAGCTGGCAAGCGCAGTGGCGATGGCGGGAGCCTCTCCCGCCTCTGCTACAGGCGGGTGGTAAGGAGCCAGGGGTCCCAGACTGCGAGAGCCCCAGACTGCAAGAGGGATGTCTGACTGCCAGCTTAGGCCAATCCCCACAAGTACACTGAATAGCTCTCTGACAGTGAGCAAATCATTTAACTAGTTTAATTCTTTGTTTCCTAAGCCAGCAGGGGGACATCCCCTAAGGGGTCCCAGACTGCAAGAGGGTGCCGGCTGGGCTGAGGGAAGCCCCCCTCACCCAGTGCACGAATCTCGTGCACCAGGCCTCTAGTCTGTACATAAAAGCCACCCTGCTGTCCATGGATTGCTTTTGAAAGGTCCACTTCCTATTGCATTTAAAGGTTAGAAAGTTTAGACCAGCTCACTTAAGAGACCCCACATCCTGGTTAAACAAGAATATCCAGGCCTCATAGTCTGACACCTGCCCTTACTTTACAAAGACCCTCACGGAAACTCAGTAGGATCTTATTTTATTCATCTGAGGATTCAGTAAGTAAGACTTTGAAGTGTACACCTTTTATTCCATTTTAGACTTCTTCAGGCCTTACCATCAGGAAATAAGTCAAGGATTATTGTATGGTGTGTTTTATGTTTGTTTGTTTGTTTGTTTGTTTAAGTAATTTTTACCTTTATTAAAAACACTGTGTTTCAGAGTGTGTTTTAGTTTAATCTAAAGCACAGCAGCTTCAGAGTCTGGTAGACTAGGTTCAAATCCCAGCTCTGACACTGAATAGCTCTCTGACCGTGAGCAAATCATTTAACTAATTTAATTCTTCATTTCCTTTTCTGTTAGAAAACCCTTTGACTACTGTTAGAATTCAATAAGATGAGCCTTACAAGGTGCCCAGGCATAAAGAAAGCACTTGATAAAAGATAACTTTTATACTTAGACTTTTCTTGGCTAGTTTTAGGGAATTCTCATTCAATGGGCTGAGAACCAGTTTCTCTGAGCTGTTTGACAAGGGCCAACACATCAAATTTTCAGTTAAAACAAAACAAAATGTACTTTAGCTGCTGTACAGGTGTGTGAGCCCAGCTCCAGGACAGGCCGAGGTCGGCGCTGAGGCGGGAGGAAGGTCAGATAAAGCACAGGTGGGGTGGGGGAGGGAGGGAGGTACCTGAAAAGACCGGAGACAGAAGTCCCAGAGGTTCCGGCATCTGAATTCTGAGACATACCAGGTGGGTATTCGGTAAACCTAAAGCCTGTGGGAAAAGAGGTAGAAAGATGTGGTGACATTAACACCTGGGAAAAACTGGCAAATAGGTCACTTGACAAATTGATTTTTGGTGTCTTGACTTTGTGTACAGTAGTCATTTAGCAAGTGGACCTGCTTCGCTATGAAGCCTGTTTTTATAAATAGGGAAGAATCAATATTTTAAACTTATCTTATAAAAGTCACTGTTCAGAGGCCATCGAATCATGAGTTATGGACATCAACTTTGTTATACAAAATAAATTCTTTGCCCAACCCAACATTTTCATGTGCTTGACCCTCCCTGAGAATGTGCCTTGAACAATTCATGACCAAAAAAAAAAAAAAAAAATTGGAACTGATGTTAAACACATTGCGGACCAGTAGTTTTATTGCTAGCTTTACCCAGTGGCCAGATCAGTTTCTATTGAAGGAGTACAAAAAATGTTTTACATGATGTTAAAGGCATGCCTAAAGTTAAATACCCATTGCATTTTGAAGTTATTTATTACATGTCCTTACAAGCTGATATCTTTTTAGAGTATGATACTTCGTCAAGCACTGTGTACTAGGAAGCAAGAATTCTCGGGATCCGTCCGCAATGTGTTGAATTGTAATGACACATGCTACGCTGCTTTATCCATTCCAGATGTGCGGGTCGGTGGTAAATAGAGCATATTGCATTCCTGCTTGTCCCATCTCTATTTGAACACAGATCTCTGGGAGAGGGTGAACATACAGATGAGCATAGTCTTCAGACTAGATTCCCTGCCTTTCCTGGGAGCGGTCCTGACATACTGGTTCTGTAGTTCTCCAGGGGTTTCATCCCTGAGCGATGTTCGATGAATGAAAAACCTTTCTAGCATTAGACCCGGCACACCTACCAAAGCAGCATGCTGTCTCGCTGCGGAAAACGTTCCTTCCCTCAGAGGGGTGTGCAACTCTCTGCTTCCTGGAGGGATTGAATCCCCACAAATTGCACACGGCACAGAAAAATAAGCATTTGGAGAACAATTTCTGGAGCGCGAGTGTCCTTGCAACCAGACGTTTCAGAGCCCCCGTGGGTTCCTCTCAGACTGTCATCTCGGTCCCTCAGGCAGGAAGATGCCGGGTTGTCCTTCCTCTGTGTATTTATTAAAACTTCAAGTAAATGACAGTGCAAATCAGCTGTGCCAAGCTTTTGAAATTTTGGCTCAAAAGTTTTACTTAGAAATCGGCTTGCTTCCAGAAAGTCAATCATCCTGAATGGTGGGGTTTACCCATTCGTTTTATTTTTCAATTTTATTGTTATTATAAGTATCGAGGCAGGATGAGTGCCGCATTGAGGATGGGAGAGCGAGTTAAAAAGGTTCAGAGACCGCCCTACCTGGTTTGGCTCAGTGGATAGAGCATCAGCCTGGAGACTGAAGGGTTCCGGGTTCGATTCCGGTCAAGGGCACATGCCCGGACTGTGGGCTCGATCCCCAGTGGGGGCATGAAGGGGGCAGCCAATCCATGATTCTCTCTCAGAATTTATGTTTCTATCTCTCTCTCTCTCTCCCTCTCCCTTACTCTCTGAAATCAATCAAAATATATTTTTTAAAAAAAGATCCATAGACCGATCGGATGGCACAGCCACGGAAGGTGCTGAGGAAGATGGCACCGGCCTCTGGAGGAGCTGGCACTTACCTGGGGGTGGTAGAAACACAGTCTGCACAATTTCCATACAATATTCTCCTTTATGCAAATCAGTGCTGAACCTGAGAATTATCTGATCGTAGGACAATTCATTGAAGTCAACCAATTGTCATTTTTTATGCTTAAATAGAAAACCTGGACATTTTTATGAACTTTTCAAATATCTATTATTATGACCATACTTCAGAAAACAACTTTTCATCATCTAAACCATTTCAACCCGACGAACGTCCTTGGTGTTGCGTCTGTTCTGTGGTGGGCGTTACCGTATTTTTTGAGCTCCACTTTCACAGTAAACTTGGGAGGCCTTTTGTTAGGGCTGCATTTTAGTAACCTGAGAGCCGGTTACCCCCAGGGGGGTATTCAGTCGGTCTGACCGATAAACACGTTGCAGGTGACTGACCGTGGGATCAAATCTCAGCCGGGGACAGACAGCTCCTGTTTATATTTTTAATTAAGTGCAGGCTGCTGTCCTTTACTTGAACCTGAGCCGTATCACGTAGCAGGCATTTCAGCTGAGCCGCCTACCATGGTTTCCACGCAGCCTCACTCTGCAAACAGACGGAGCATCTCAAGGCCTGTGGCTTGCCTCCGGCCTGCACGGTCTTGCAGCTCCTTTGTCACATGTTCTGCATTCTGGGGCCGTAGGTGAACATCGGAGAACCTGGATGTAGCATTAAGAAAAGAAATAGCGCAGCATCTGAGTCTCACGCCCGTGTGACCCTCTGGATTCGTGGACTAAGTGTGGAGACCAGAGGTCGGCACCTGGGAGACACAAAGGTGAAGGGTGAAGCTCTGCCCTCGAAGACTGTGTCCTCGAGGAGGGGGAGACAGATGTGCCCCTCAAACAACCATGATGCAGAGCGGGCGCACGGCTCTGTGCCACCCACGCAGTCTTTGCTGGGGAAACAGTCATCTGAGTAGACTATTGCTTCCTCCTTCACGGGATGCCGATTGGGTTCTTTTAAAAGGGCCGTCCCCCCGGGCCTCTCTGACTATCCACCAACATTCTGTCCCTGGCTCTTTTCTCTTCTCTGTGTTTCTTCATGACAACCTGTCCCTTCAGTTCACCCCTCTGGCTCATACTCTCACTCCTAAAGAGGCTAATTTCAAAGCATGACCCCGATTTTTCCTCATAATCCCACCTCTTCATTTCCTGGGCATCTCTGTTAGCTGTTGCCTTGAACTCTTTAGATTGGTGGAGCCCACAATAATGTCATGATCTTTCTCCGCCAAACCTGACAACTCGTGTGTTATTTCTGTTAGAGCCGTGACCATCTTCCCGTCACCCCGGCTTGAGCATGGAGCTGCATCCTTGATTTCTCTCCAGGCCTGTACCCCAACTTTCCCCACTTTCCCCACATCAGGTAGCTGCAAAGGCCCTGGACCCCAGCTCCAGTATGCGGCTTACCTTCACCCTATGTGACATCCCCACTGTCCAACATTAGCCAGCAGGCACCGTGCCCTCTCACCACAGCGCCTGCCCATGTTAATTCACTCATCAAATTTTTGCTGAGTGTCTGTCATGTGCAAATCACCATGAGGTGCTGAATATAAAAAAATGAAAAAAAATAACTAGAGAACTCTTTCCAGTGAGAGCTTCACATAATTAAACTGTATTTCTGGTGGGTGGGTGGGTGGGTGGGAACAATGTGATAAGAGTCCTACCTCTACTTTGGGCATCAGGGGACATGTCTCAGAAGAAGTGATTCTTAAATAATGAAGATGAGTAGGATGAGCCAAGCACAGAGAAGGAAGTGGCATTTGAGGTGAGGGACAGATGGGGACAAAGCCGTTGTCCCTTGTGGACCTGGGCAGATGGAGAGATTTCCGTCAGTGAGTGGCTCATCTCTTCCTTCTCTGAACTCCCACAGGACCGGAACGCTCCCCTGCCTTGTTTTGTGGTGATGGTGGCATTTGCCAGCTCCTGCCTAGCTTGTTGGTTTTAAAGATAGAGACCATGCTTCAGTTGTCTTAGAGTCGGGTCACTCTGGCACTGTTACTCCGCATGCCTTTGTGGTTGGCTAGTATATCCATATGGTAATTCCTGGAGTCAGTGGCTGTGATACTGTACATGGCCAAGGAGACTTTGCAGATCATTATGTGAAGGACCTTGTGATGGGGAGGTTATTCTGGATTTCCCGAATGCCCACTGTCATCCCGAGGATCTGCCTAAGAGGGGGCAGGAGGGGCACGGCCAGAGGAGATGTGGGGGCAGGAGGAGCACGGCCAGAGGAGATGTGGGGGCAGGAGGGGCACGGCCAGAGGAGATGTGGGGGCAGGAGGGGCACGGCCAAAGGAGATGTGGGGGCAGGAGGGGCACAGCCAGAGGAGATGTGGGGGCAGGAGGGGCACGGCCAGAGGAGATGTGGGGGCAGAGCCAAAGTCTGGGCCATGTGATTCCTGACTTTGAAGATGAAGGAGGTTTCATGAGCCAGGGAGTGTGGGCAGCCGCCAGGAGCTGCAAAGGCCAGGAATGGATTCTGCAGAATCCCGCAGGAGCAATGTGACTCTGCCCACACATTTTAGACCTCAGAACCATGAAACAATACATGGAAGTGTAAGCCACTGAGTTTGTGATAGTTTTACAGAAGCAACAGAAGACTAATCCTATACAATAAAAGCCTAATGTGCTAAGTGTCCGTTTGTCTGGTCATCCGTTTAACCAAAGTGTAATATGCTAATCATATGCTAAGGCTGCTCAACCACTCGCTAGGCGGTGCACTGACCATCAGGGGGCAGACTCTCCGACTGGTAGGTTAGCTTGCTGCTGGGGTCCGGCGGATCAGGAATGAGCGAGATGGCCCTGACATGCCCTGGAACCCTCCCGCGGTCCCTCCCCTGCTGGCCAACCTCCCGCATCCCTCCCTGGCCCAATCGTGCGCCCTCGGTTGTGGGATCCCTTGGCCTGGCCTGTGCCCTCTCGCAATTCGGGACCCCTCGGGGGATGTTGGAGAGCTGGTTTCGGCCCGATCCCCCAGGCCAGGCTGAGGGACCCCACTGGTGCACAAATTCATGCACCAGGCCACTAGTGTTTAATATCTGTAAATATGACAAAGATGCATGGCATGACTTTTAATATTTTCTTCTACGTTAGCATAGCAACTGGAGAATCATCTTTAAAATGTTTGCACAGGTAATCCTAAATGTGACAATCATTCCATGTGGCTCATTTGATAAAATAAAACAAATGAAAAATTTTCATTATATGTTTTAGTTATCAAAGGGCAATAAAAGCCCTAGCCGGTTTTGCTCAGTGGATAGAGCGTCAACCTGTGGACTGAAGGGTCCCGGGTTCAATTCCGGTCAAGGGTACATGTCAGGGTTGCGGGCTCCATCCCCAATAGGGGGTGTGCAGCGGCAGCCAATCAATGATTCTCTCTCATCATTGATGATTCGCTCCCTCTCTCCCTCCCTCTTCCTCTCTTAAATAAATTATGTGTGTGTGTGTGTGTGTGTGTGTGTATATATATATATATATATATATATATATATATATATATAAAGAGCAATAAAAAAAGTAATGAGAAATTCCAGATATTTGATAAAGCCACTTTCTTTCAACTAATGAAATCCTTTACTTTGGGGTACAATTCCAATAGAATATCTTTGGGTCTAGTTATTAGAAAATGAGAAATGTTACTAAAGTTCCCACAAAATACCACCCCACATTTGTCTTTAGCTTTATAATTTGAGCACCATGCGCATTTCAAGCTTCTCAATATTTCCAAAGAGGAAAACCCATAACCCATCTTGATCAGCGTTGGCAGACAGTGAGGGTAACCAGGGTGCAGAGTGCACACACTGGGCAGCTGTGGTCTGAAGGGCCCTCAGCACACATCCTCAGGCGTGGCCACGCAGAAGCCTATACAGACATTGTCCAGGGACTGAGCCACCCAGAATGCAGTGCTAACCTTAAGCGACCTATGCTGCTGCAAGAGTTACAAATACAGTTGACCATTATTATTTGCGGATATGGATACTGTATTTGCAAATTCGCCTACTTGTTAAAATTTATTTGTAACCTCAAAATCAGTACTTTGACAAGTGAAAGTGGACATGCCCAGCGTGGGGGAAAGGTGCCCGTCCGTACATTCCCAGCGGAGGTGAGCGAAGTCCAGGCTCTGCCTCCTCATTCCAGCGCTCCTCGAGGTGGCCAGAGGACGGGGACCGGACCGCAGGGGGCGGTGCAGCGCAGAGAGCTCTGCGCGGGGCAGTTGCATTAAGTGTGAGTCCCCACTCTGGCCCCTGCGAGCAGGGCAGCTCTGAGCAAGTCACTTAACACTTCGGAGCCTTGGTTTCTTTTTTATAAAATGAAGACAAGTAGAACCGATCATGTGAATTCTTTTTAGGGTTTAAGATTATAATCTATGTGAGATTATGTCCAGGGTGGGCAAAAGTAGGTTTACAGATATAATACAAATAAATAACACAATAATTTATAAATAATAATGTAAGAAATAAACGGTTTCCAATACTCACGATTGTAAACCTACATTTGCCCACCCCTGGAAAACACACACACACACACACACACACACACACACACATACACACACACACACACACACACACACACACTTCCACTAGGATCAATGGTTCGGTGTTTGTTCATTCAATATTTGTGGTGACTTTATGGAACATAACTACCTCTAATCCCAAGAATCAACTCTGCCTTTTAATGTGAAATATTCTAGAGAGTGACTAGAGCTGGGATGCTGCTGCTTGGAAGATGCCCATCAGGAGCCTCAGTGAGAAGTAGATGGTGGAGCTCCCCGCGGGTGGGTGAGACGGGCCAGCTCATCCCACCCGTTAGCACCCGGTTTTTCTCTTGTAGAAACCATCATGGACAAAATAATCACTCCTTCCATCACGTTGTATTTTTTCTGTCTTTTTATAAGCAAAATGTATTATTTGCTGTTTATTTTAGCAAGTTACAATTCTCCTACCGTATTACATTGTAGAGACGCAGGTAAAACATGGAGATTTCATAGAGGTGTAATCGTTTTATCACTCCCTACTTTTCCCAAAAAGTTTATTTCTTTGTGGCAATAAAAATATTGAAACCAGGACAAAACCCACCCCCCAACATTTATGTCGTATCAAACGGATTTTATCGTTTCTAAGACTCATTCGACAAGGATTAATTACGCACTATTCCGAGTACTGTGGTAGGAGGTTCAGCTATAGAAGGTGACTTTTCCTCTCACCAGAGCTCTTATACCATTTTGGGGGAAATTAAGTGAGCATACAGAAAATGAAAAGTATATGATCAAATATATGGAAGTATTTTCCAGTCTATATATTTAGTTGCTCACTTAAAGCATTCCAAGAAAATTTGAGAAATCTGCCAGTCAGACTTTTAATAATTTGGGATTTTTGTTTATTTTCATTTATTTTTCTAATTAAAATTATAATGCTCTCGCTCTATCAATGTGATTGATTCTAAACGTTGGTGTCAAAAAAAAAGGAAAAAAATACCACTGGTGCCACCAACAACTGTAACAAAAATTGTTCCAGTCCCCACACAGAGTCAATAAACTCTAGCTCGGTCTGCTCAATGAACCACATGAAGCTATAAATTCAGAATTTCAGGCACCTTGTGAAAACATGGCATGAAAAACAGATGAGCTGCGTCGTCGAGTAGAGTGAGCCGTCCCTGGTCAATGCTGGCGGCGATGCTGTGTCTTACAGCCCCTGCAGTCCACCTGGCCGACGCCCGCCCTGAAGGGCTGACTGGGTGGTTCAGTGATTCGTTACCCGCCCCTTCGCCTCCTCTCCCCTCACAGGGCAGGTAGCTCTCCTCTCCTTTTTCCGTGGACGGAGAACTTGGTACCACATCTGAACTCAGTTTTCTTTCAAGCACCTTCTGGCCTGATGGTGGATGAAGGAGTGATGCATAGGATTCAACAGGAATATGAAGGGCTCATCACCGCAATAGGACTGCATTTGCATGACCCGCAGGTCGTGCGGAGGAGAGCAAGGCGGCCGTGTGCGAACTGCAGGCTGTCTGTTCTGGGCTTGTTCTCGCAACACAAACAGGAAGCTCCTGGCTTTAAACGGGGTCGGTGCAGGATGGCGGTGTTGGGGACTGCGTCTGCTCTCTCTGAACTCCTTGGCATTTGGCTCTCGGTTGCCACACCGCCCACACCTCTCCCAGGTTCACTTACTGATCAGGGACCAGTGCCCCAAGCATCCTAGAGAGTTGATCTTTTGAAAATAATTTTTAAATGGAACCTTAGAGGCCTAGAAAAAGCTAAGCCTGAAAGTGAACCAATCTCTCTCTCTCTCTCTCTCTCTCTCTCTCTCTCTCTCTCACACACACACACACACACACACACACACTTGTTTATTAAAAACAAGTTGGTCCTGCCCTAGCTGGTTTGGCTCAGTGGATAGAGTGTTGGCCTTCAGACTGAAGGATCCCAGGTTTGATTCCGGTCAAGGGCACATGCCCTGGTTGTGGGCTCGATCCCCAGTAGGGGACATGCAGGAGGGAGCCGATCAGTGATTCCCTCTCATCATTGATGTTTCTATCTCTCTCTCCCTCTCCCTTCCTCTCTCTGATAGCAATAAAAAAAATATATTAAAAATTTTAAAAGTTGGTCCTTTAAATTAAATTAAGTGAGACAATTACTGCTACTGCTTCTAGAATGGCCATATCAGAAAGAGCCCAAATTTTCTAATTATGTCCTTTAACTAAACTCTCGGGAATCTAATCCTTTTCAAATAGAGTCTTTGGTCTTGAAATTTCACATTTACTGGCAGATAAGGGAGCTGAGGACATGGTACGGGGCAGTGACACGGTAAATTGTGTTACATGGCGCGACAGCCCCACGTGGCTCCAGTTTCAGCCGTGTAGATTTCACGTCTTTACAGGACCCGAGTCCAGGGCATGGAGTTCACACACGTGTTAACATTGTTTGATCTCAAGAAGTTTAACAGTGTGCTCCTTGGATTCCGGCATTCATGACGATACTTCAGGTACCATAAGGAATCCCTAAGTATGCCAGACCTTTAAATATTTAGGCGTTTTGCAATTAACTTTGGTCATTCTCACACTGTACATTTGAGAGGAGCGAGTAGTTTTCATCTTTAATAAGAGACACAGACGTTTTGCACATGTGGGAATGTGTATGTGGAAGAGAGACTTCATTGTTAGTAACTGATGCCTAGTACGTGAGAATTTTAAGTTTTGTTACACACAAAAAAGCACTCCGGGTCTGGTCTAATTTTACATGTTATCATGGCCCGGCAATCTATGTTTCTGTGAATTTTACCTAAAAAAGGGCAAGTGAGGTGGGTTTGTAGGAATGTCAGACTATTTGGAGTCAGGCAGAATGTACTTTCTTAACATTGAAACAGAGGCTGAGTGAGAGTGGATGATACTTTTAGATAAAACCCCTTGGCAGCCTCGCGATTGTTTTATCCTTCCTTCTTCGGTGTCCTTTAGAGAATAAGAATGTGTGTGTGTGTGTGTGTGTGTGTGTCTGTATGTGAGAGTGTGTGTGTGTGTGTGTGAGTGTCTGTGTGTGTGTGTGTCTGTGTGTGTGTGTCTGTGTGTGTGTGTGTGTGTCACTGTGTAAAGCCCTGGAAATGTAGTATGTTGGCTCTCCAGTTGGACAAGTTTGTAAACTGAGTGCGGCAAACATGAGTCGCCAGTGGAGCTCCTGCAACCAATGAGATGTATCAGAAAAAAACAAAAATAAAGACAAACAAACACACCCTCAGAAGAGCTGAAAACTACTGGTAAAAGAGGCAGTTTCTGCAGCAGTTGGGAGGCACTTGATTTTTACTGTCCATGATCTACAGCCGATACTTCCTGGCTTTTAAACATTAAAACAAAAGTAGAAAACCATGGTGGAGAGCATTTCCTTTAAAGCCTCGTTTTATGACTCCTATTTGATGACTATGTTGTAGTTGTTAAATCTTACATATTGCTGTGCTATATATAAATACATAAGATGTATAGCTATAGATATTACAGTGTTAAGATATTACATGGTATTACATATATTATAGTTATACTAGAGGCCTGGTGCATGAAATTTATGCACAGGTAGGGTCCCTAGGCCTGGCAGGCAATCAGGGCTGATTGGGGCCTTATGACTGCCAGTGGTCAGCACATGTCATAGCAAGCGATCGAACTCCCTGTCAAACTCCCGAGGGGACACTTTGCATATTAGCCTTTTATATATATATATATATATATAGATAATTATATAAGTATATAAGATGTATATCTAAAAAGATGTTATATAGTGTTCCATATAATATAGTTGTATAATTATAGACAAATTATATATTAGCATATTTTATTTCTCTCGTATTATGAATGTCTCACTACACATTAAATCTTCTATTTTGATGTGCTCTCCTCCAACCTCAGCAATATATTAAAAACAGTGTTTAACTGTTGCCACGCAAGCCAGGAGCAAACCCCTGTCTCTGGTTCGTCCGAGTGGAACACCACCCTCAGGGCACAAACCACCGTGGCCGAGACAGGCTGATGGCACGGCCAGTGCCCAGGCTCGGGGTGCCAGTCGGGCGGGTGGGACTCTTCCGTGGCCCTTGCCTTCCAGAGAAGGTCACAGTTCGTCCGACAGATAAAGGATGTCCGGAGTAGAATCCATTGCATTCCACTCTAAAGGCACACACACAACCTTTTGCTCCCCGGCTGTCTTCTATATGCTAATCTGTGATCAGTCCCTCTCATGAACTTGAAATCATTTTTATAGCTTTGTCTTTGTTTAGAAATGCATACCCGTCATTAAGGACTCCATCGGTTACTGAATAGAGAGGGTACATGTGGACTCTGATATTTGGGGTAAATAATAAAGAAGAAAATATGATAAATTTGAGAAAAGAGCCTTCATGTGAAAACTAACTCACAGTTTTCAAAATAACTCGTCTCTTGGGAGGAAGTTGCTTCTGTGCTTCACAAGTTGAGGATGTTTGTCTCTTAAGCTTTCACACGTTTGCCGTGGATGGTAAACAGCCATGCGCCACGTCCCAAAGTGCGAGGAGAACATGTGAATCCCTGTGCTCTATTCTTAGCTTTGTCGCCAGACATGCCACCTTCACGGAGACCAGTCATTCTGTGTCCCAGTTACAGCCCAATGCAGGCTTATCAGAGACGAGTTCTACCTGGACCTCCTCCTGGAGTTGTGGGTACAGCCGCGTTTAGAAAAAAACAAGAAAAGATGATTTCATCAGCGTGAACCCAAGAGAAAGTATGATGGACTGCTCTGTGTACAGGAAAAAGTATATTTAGTTACAAAAAGCAAGTCGAGTACTGTGTAAAGATGTACTAAATAGCCCTGGCTGGTGTGGTTCAGTGGATAGAGGATCGGCCTGCAGACTGAAGGGTCCCAGGTTCGATTCCTGTCAAGGGCACGTACCTCAGTTGCAGGCTCCTCCCCAGCCTCACTTATTAAAGCCGCAGTGACATCATCCTCAGGCCCTCCAGATGGCCAGACCTGTCCCTCAGACCCTGTGTGGGCCCTGCTGCGAGGCAGCCCGTGCGGATCAGCGGCCTCATCCCCTGGAGAGCCACGGCGAGCACAGAGGTGCGGTGCCATGGCCCTCCTTCTCCCTGAGCAGGGCCCCGGTGACTGGGCCGGCTCCTCCATGTCAGTGTGCGCACCGATGACCGAACCCCGCTAGAACCCCGCTGATTCGGTAGCTCCTGGAGCGGCCTGAGAGTCTGCAGGCTGATGCGTTCCTGGGGATGACAATGCCCGTGGGCCCTCCCTTGGAGTTTCCAGAACCCAGACAGAGGGGGGCTGAGCCTCTCCGAGAACCCCTGCCATGCCGCACAGAGCCTGGGGGTCAGAGAGGGGCTGTCCCTCTCACTGGGATGGGCTACCTGACCCTGAATCTCATCACTCGGGGTTGGGGTTCAAGTGAGGCTGACCATCCGGCCAAGCAGCAGCCTGTCTGGGAGGAAGCGGGTCAGGCTGCATCCTCTCGCAGGCCACACGGGGGGCACAGGCCGCAGCTCCCTCTGTCCCGCGCGCTCCCTCTCGAACCGGTGGCACTCCAGCAGCTGCGGTGAGTAGCGCCCTGGAGTTGCTAAGAAGCAGCCGTGGGCGTGTGGAGCGCCAGCCTCCAGTGCGCATCATATCTCCCCCGAGGAGGCAGACCCGGGAAGTGCCATGACAGGCCTGGCCGTACGCTGCCCGGGGTGAGGGAGCCGCCAACAGGCCGGAGGGAAGGCTGGGAGGACGCGCCCCTGCCGGCGTCCAGCAGCAGAGCGTCGCCCGGAAGGCGGCAGGCACCTCGCAGTCCAGGATGGGAGGGCTTTTCCTGAACACAGACTTCACATGCTAGCTATAGCCAGGAGCTGGCGGTAAACAGCCGGCCCGCAGACGCCCAGCTGCAGCCCAATCCGAGAACAGTCCTCGCTGCAAGTGAAGGAACTGCTGAGCTGAGGTTTATTCTCACAGCTACACTTCCTCTCAATGGTGAGCAGGAGGAGTGTCATCTCCATATAGAAGAAGCTGTAAATATGCAGAAATCATCTATAATAATGAAAGGGTAATATGCTAATTAGACCGGACGTCGTCGGGACATCATTCTGGATGTCCTTCCTGACGAAGCCGGGGCGGAGGGAAGCCAGCCGTGTCCCAGGTGCCTGTGGGCGGCTGGAGGGAAGCCAGCCTGGGTCCTGGGTGCCTGAGGGAGTCCGGTGCCGGCAGCTGGGGGAAGGAAGGCCTCCTCTTACACAAATCTTCATGCATAGGGCCTCTAGTTGACAATAAAAGGCATAGATATATGTCTGCTGGGAAGAAAGGCAAGTGGAGTGATTATTTAGACTTAGCTGTGAAGATATCTATAATTGATCATCTTTTTATCAGGAAAATATGGATCCCCTCTCCAAGGACCTGTATTATTATATTAATTCCTGTCTATTATTGCTGTGTCTTCAAGCCATGGTGTCACCTTTTATCTGAATAGAACACAGCCCAATCTGTCCTGGCCATTAATTTCTCAACAGTGTATTCATGAGAGAAGTGAAATATTTCAATGAAAATAGTGATTTCTACAAAAAATAAAATAACATTTTTGAATTTGAAAAATAGAGTAATATCCACTGCTATAATCAGAGGCATCCGCAACGCATTTATTGAGCAGGGAGCAGGAGGAAGGCCTTGTCTTCGGATAAATCTCGCACTGCGGGTGTGATTGCTCATTCACGCCTAAGTGTACCTCTCTGCTCAAGGACAGTGTTCACACCCACAGAAGCCAGTGGTCGGCAAACTGTGGCTCGCGAGCCACATGCAGCTCTTTGGCCCCTTGAGTGTGGCTCTTCCACAAAATACCAACTTCTGTGCATGGGCCAGAAGTTTCAGTCGCACTCTACATGCGCGCCCGCACATGGTATTTTGTGGAAGAGCCACACTCAAGGGGCCAAAGAGCCGCATGTGGCCCGCGAGCCTCAGTTTGCCGATCACTGACATAAGCAGTTACCAAATAAGCGCGATTATTTCGAGAATTGCAAGAGAACTATAAATGGTGTCTCGGGCCTGTGCCCTGACGGTGAAGAAAATATTGGCGTACATAATTCTGACATATTCCAATCATGGAAGGCCAGGTAGAGGAGGCATAATGTCACAAGAAAAGAACGGGATCCAATCAGAAAAAGAGAAACTTCTCTAATTACACAGGTGCTCAAGCAGCTGAGGAGCCTGGCAGTGGGTGAGGGGCACCCCAAGCTTAGCAAGAGCAGGAGGCTAGTGCCACCCCCAAGGCTGGGAGGACAGTAGTGTTCCTGAGCTCAGAAGCCAGGGCCGGCCTGTGGATGCTGCCCAGCAGGAGCTGGGACCGGGGAGGACAGGGCTGGCACCTGGACACGGGACCCTGGATGTGGTCACTGGACCCTGCAGGGTGGTGGGGGGTGGACAGTGGCGTAGAGTCTGGCTCCTCTCCCCCTTTGTCCTCCAAACAAACCTTCATTAGTGTTTCCATTGGTCGGACGTTCCCAGGAGCGGAGGAAAGCCTTGGAGATCTCGTTTCCAGAGATGGAGCGAAGCAGCCTAAGAATGCCCTGAGGCGAGCAGGACCAACAGAGCTGGCGAAAGCCACGACTCCAGAAAGCGAGGGATGTCTGGAAAATGGCAAGTTACCTTCACGGAGGGCTAGTCAGCACGGTCATACCTCTCTTCTTTACCGTTACTGGGGCACCTAGCGGACAATAGGACATATGGTTCCTCTCGGGAAGTATATCTCATCAAACAAAACGCATGGATGGAGGAATGAATGGTCATGTGGAGTCATGGATTGGAACCACATCTTGGAAAGTCTTGTGGGACAGGCGAAGGAGTTGCTGTTGACCTGGTCGGATAGAGAGCTGCTCACGTCCCTCAAGCTTGGAAGCATCATCACAGTTATGCTTCGGGCTGGACAGACCCAGAGCACATCCCTGCAGCGGAGTCAGGCCTGGCTGCTTAATTTGGGGGGCTCATTGCAAAATAGAACTGTGACATCATCCAACCTTAAAGGCGAAATAGTCGGATGTTTACTGAAGAGTCTTCGGTCACTTAAACAGGAAGAAAAGCTCTGGGTGGCACGCCTTTCTCTCTCCCCTGAAGTGCATGCATCCACGCTCATTGGAGGTGCCAAACCGAAACGTCTTGCCAGTGGGTGGGCGCTATTCCCCCGCCTGCGAAGGAGGTGGCACCGGTGTCTGGAGGGGTTGAGGTGACAACCAGCCCCGCAGGCCCGGCCTCTTCCCCTCCTGCCCCGAGCTGCTGGCAATTTATTTCATGTCGTGTGTGCACTGTAGGGCGAAGCGTGTGCCCTGAGTGCACCTCACCCCACGCAGGGTCCTGGTGAGTACGGGGTTCGGCGGGAGTCCCGGGGAACCAGCCGGAGAATGGGAGTGCGTGACCGGAGGCATGAGCAGTTTAACAGGAGGAGCCTCTACAGGCCGCACTTCTCCACATGTTACGGTGTCGCCTGCACTTGTGTCGGATGGCTCTGAAATGGCAAAATAAAAACACGCACCAACCGCATGTCTTTAGATGAATAGCTCACCCGCCCGTGGCATCATCCGTTGGATGCAAGAACAAAATCGAGGTTTGACCCGTCTTGAGTTGGCACTGGCCTTGTCCGTCTTGTGTAAGCTCCCACGGTGCTGGAAGGGTGCTGCCGCTCTGTCGCAGGGGCCCAGCTGGGTGGGCACCCCAGGCATCGGGGTGGGTGGGCAGTGCTGGGGCACAGACAGCAACCTCCCCCGTCACACTGCCTCCGCCTCCGCGAGGATGAAGGCAGAGCTCACAACCCGCATCGTTTCCCTGGGAGGCCTCGCTATTCCGAGTGCGGGGTCCAGGTTCTACAACATTCTCTTCACCCTGCGAAATGACTGGTCTAGCTGTTAGCCCTTTCCCGATATTTCGCACCAACTTCTCAAGAACTGCCCTCAGCCTTCCTATTAATGCTCAGGCTTGAGTTTTTTGCATCATATTTGGCAGTCACCACAGAGGCATCTCTGTACATGGAGTGTGTCTCAGATGCCCGGGGTTCTGGGAGAAGTCTCTCTGGTGTCCCCGGGAGTAGCTGTGGAGTGCACACATGTGGGATTGGTGTCTCCTCCTTCCAGGGCCACCTGGGAAAGACGGAATGTGATACTGTGAAGGCCCACCCCCCCACCCCCCACCCCCTGCTATGTCTGCATAGTCAATACAGCTAGAGAGTTGCCCCCTCCCCTGGGAATGGCAGGGCCTTTGTCTTGTGCAAATCTCAGCTGCCAGTAGCCAAAGTCAGTGGGGAGACTGTTCTCAGGTTCCCCTCCCGCCCCGTCTTTCCGGTGGGCTGGGTCAGAATGAGGACCCTCTGCATTGCGTCAGCACCTGGCTTGCTTTTTCTGAAATCCGTGCCTCACACTGAGCACCAATAAAAGATTCTCCCAGGAAATAGCCTCTCGCTTTCTGTGTCCAGAGGATATTTCCTTCCCTGCCCTCCCGGGGTGTCTCCTACTCTGTCTCTATTATTAGATAATGGCCCCCGGCTGGTCCCTGCAGGAGGCCACATCCATTGAAGAGTCTACAGACTCTTCTTCCAGCTCTTCCCTTGACTGTGAGCTCCTCCTGCACTCTTCACGGTAGAGTTTCAGACGTAAAACGCGTTGCTTTCTGCCCATCACGTCACAGGGTGAGTCTCTCCTGCACATAGAATGTACTAGATAATTAACAACTGTTCTGGTAGACTTAGGTCGCCAGCCAGGGCTGTGGAGGATGGCTTTATAAGATTACAACGTATGAAAACAGTAAATCAGTACCCACTGATCTAAGCACACTTTCCTCCTGTTTTTCTTTCGGTCCCTGAAGTATGAGCTTCCCTGAATGTCTAAGGCCCAACCCTTTGACGCGGATCAATGTGAAGCAAAAGACGAGTGGGATGAGGATTTTTTAAAGATGAAGAAGGGGAAACATGGGGCCTGAATGAAAGAAAACTGTGCTGACATCAGAAAGGGTAAAATCAATCTCACCCCTGGCCTCCACCAGCTTTCTCCACAAGCAAATGAGCTGATGATTACGAGCGTGGGGGAGAGAGCCAGGAATCGTGGTCCTTTTCTCCAGATGAAAAGCCGGACAGGACTGTGTGCCCGTGTCTCGGATAATCTGCTATTTAAAGTGAACACACTCTGACTGCACAAGCATGGGTTCTGATGGGACTCATGTCAGTACCTTTTTTAATGGAACGTTGCCCCCTGTTGCCCTCCTATAGGAAATTAACCCCAGGTAACAGTGAAGCTGTTAATTCAATATGGATTCTACTCATTTATCCTTTCAACGTAAACCTCTTTAGGGAAAAGAAGATAATTGTAAGTTATTTAGCAGAAATTGCTGTTGAATCTTTTCACTGTTTCCATTCAGGGGGTTTCCATATAATTCTAGCCATAGATGATAACGTTTTAGAAGAGCCTGGTTGAATATTTAAACGTTGTTTTAGCCAAACCGGTGTGGCTCAGTGGATAGAGCGTCTGCCTGCGGACTGAAAGGTCCCAGGTTCGATTCCGGTCAAGGGCACGTATCTCGGTTGCGGGCACATCCCCAGTAGGAGGTGTGCAGGAGGCGGCTGGTCGATGTTTCTCTCTCATCGATGTTTCTAACTCTCTATTCCTCTCCCTTCCTCTCTGTGGAAAATCAATAAAATATATTTTTTAAAAAAAAGCAAACAAACAAAAAAACGTTGTTTTAAATGGGTGCCCCATTTAAAGTTGCTAAATTCTAAGTCGCTAAATAACTGGCAAGTCTCCACTTCACTCTTGATTGGTAACCTGGACGTAGGGGAATATTGCGATACTTCCATAAAACCAAAATGCATATTAACCTATGGGCCACTACACACCCATTGCCACACTCCTCATCATAACAGGGCTCATTCCTTTTTATGAAAAGGAGTAGGTTTAGGTGCTAAAATGCTGGCTAACAGTACATGTGTGTAGCTATAGCTGAACAAACCCTCTCAGGGAAGGAGGGATCTAGATGAGCCCTGATTTAAGGGGGAAATGCTAATATATATTAGTATATGTTGAAAGATATTCATATCAATAAATAGTCTCACTATGGCAACAGAAAGGAGTTGTCTCTACTCTCTCTCTTGCTGGGTAACAACGTGTGCAGACTTCACAGGATGAACAATCATTTCTCCTTCTTGCAGTGTGTGGGTTGGGGACTGGACAGGGTCCTGCTGGGCAGTTTGTCTCATGCACGCTGCGGTGGGGGGGGGGGGTGAGGGTGCGGCTGGAACAGCTGGTTGCTGGTCATGGAAGGCGAAGGCAGCTCTCTACGTGGCCTCTCTATGTGGCCTCCGTGTGTGGCCTGCTTGAGCTTCCTCGCAGCATGGCGGTCTCAGCATAGTCTGACTTCTTACATTGTGGCTGGCTTCTCTCCGAGCAAGTCTTAAAAGACCCAGGAAGTGGAAACGGTGTGATTCTAAAGGCTCCTAAAAACTGGCTTCTCTAACATATTCTGGAAGTTAAGGAATGTACTGGGGCCTGGACAAATTCAACGGGAAGGGAATGGGACCCCACTTCTTAACAAGTGAGTGAAGGTATTATGAAAATACCCTGTATTTTATCAAATAGCGTATTCCTGTTTTAAATATATATAATGAATATTCCAAAGGAGTTTAGAATATTATATCACTTGGAAGTAATTATTCACATCTAACTTACTAGAAAGGTTCTTAATCAAAGGAAAGTACAAATAAACACACACAGCCTTACTTTGGTCAGTAGCTGAAGCACAGCATTCCCATTTGCAGAAACATCTAAGACCTGGCGGGCACTTGTTGTTGCTGCTGCTGCTGTTTGTGGGGTTTTTGTTGTTGCTGCTGCTGCTGTTTGTGGGGTTTTTGTTGTTGCTGCTGCTGCTGTTTGTGGGGGTTTTGTTGTTGCTGCTGCTACTGTTTGTGGGGGTTTTGTTGTTGTTGTTTTGGCCAATCTGGCTTCCGCCTCACAGGTCTTCCAAGAAACCTCTCTGCCAACCCGCGACGGCCTCAGGAGGGTCTGAACATCGAAGAGCTCCCACTGAGGTTTCACCCGCAGGCCAGTGTGGGAGTCGGCGAGGAGCGGGTGCTTGTCACGTTAATTGTGAGCTTGTCGGGTGGCTCTACATGGGGAGAAACTCTCTACTTGAGAATTTCCAGGACAGGAAGCTATTGTGTCTCTTGCTGATTTTACTGTCTTTTTGCAGAGGGTCAGCCCAGGGAAAATCTCTGGGCATTCAGTTCTTCTCAGGCTCTCTGCGCTCTGGTGGATGGCAGAGCCCCAGGCTGGACAGCAGATGGAGGGTCGGCCCTGCCAAGGCAGATGGCCGACCTGGGAGGCCCAGATCTCTCCACATCGATACGTTTCTGAAGGGCCGGTCTCTGGATTTCAGGCCGCATCGTGGGGGGCTCACAGCAGGCAGCATGCTTGGATGGCTCTCTCTGCCTAAACAGCCCAACAACACATCTGCTGACCAAACAGAAATGCCAGAAGGCAGGTGGAGTTTCTCTACACTTGCAGGAGGGCAGCGTGTGTATACATACACAGCCGCGCACATGGGAGATACCGAGAAAACAGCAGAGAGCCAAAAGGAACACGTAGTGAGAAGATAAACACTGTGCTCTGTCCCCGTGTTGCGTAGCTCTTAGGTATCTTAGTTAAGATGGGAAGTCAGCCCAGCTCCTTTCACTAGATCAAGTCCATGTTCCTTTCATGAGGTCAAGCTGTCTCCTGTGGGAAGAGATTGACTGAGATAACCTTGCATTGAGGTGGATATTATCTATATATATAAAAGGCTAATATGCAAAGTGTCCCCTTGGGAGTTCGATCACATGCTATGATGTGTGCTGACCACCAGGTGGTGGCACAGAACATGGCAGGCAACCAGCAGCAGCTGTGGGGCGCTGACGGAGTGAGGGAAGAGGAGGCGGAAAGCGGGGAGGTGGGGGGGGGGGACCACACGGTGGTACACAGGTGGCAAGGGAAGGAGGAGGTGGGGGAACCTGATTGGCCCTGATAGCTGGCCAGGCCTAGGGACCCTACCCGTGCACAAATTTCATGCACCAGGCCTCTAGTGTATTCACATGCCCTCATTACAGTTGATAAGCAGGGATCTTTGTGTTTACCCAACACAGCAATGATTTTTTAAGATATGGATAAAGGCACATTTTCCTCAAATTCACATTCCGAAAACTGCCTTTCTCATAAGTCTTGCATTAGAATAGCCACACATAGCCAGAAGGGTGGCCTGGGTTTGAGGTTGGCTCTGCAGGTCAACCAGCACTGCAACCCATGACTCTGTCAGTAACAGGCATCTGAAGTAACACATCTTCGCGTCCCTTCCTCTGCAAGGAAACAGAATTAACACCTTACCTCCTCCTGCTTCTCCTAGTTGACCCCGAAGCATATACTCTTCCTGCAAGTTGTTTTTGAGTTTGATACGCATCTTCATCCAATGATGCTTGTAACTGTTGGTCTTCAAACTTTTTTGGTTGACGTGGATGTTCTTTGTCTTTCACATCAAAATCGTCACTTTTAAAACATTTAAACCAGCGTTCACAAGTATCTTGAGATGGAGCATGTTCACCATAAGCTTCCCAACGTATATGATAACTTTCAGCAGCACTTTTCTTCAAAATAAAGTAATGAATTAAAACTTCACACAAATGCTCCATTTTTGGCATGAAATTGGACATTTTTAAGCATAAAATTAAGCATAAAAAATATCTATGATGTTAACACCTTCAGAAAATTTGACATAAAAAGTTTTGAAGCTTGCTGTCAATACAACAAAAGAGCATACACATCAAATTGCATATATATCAACGTATGTGTAATTCCATCTATTGGAAAAAATCCACATTAGTAACTGGTACACCTAGTAGAAGTACTACAGATCCTCATTGTCCAAATATATTGCCAGCATTTTTCCATTCAGATCTAGTTGAAACAAAAACGTTAAAAAATTCATGGGAGTTAGCATTCTATTATCTGGTAGTCATGACACACACACACACACACACACACACACACACGCCATGGCCTTTTTTAAAATAAGTAGCATGTGCACAGTAATTTTCCTTGTCATGATTCTAGGCCTTTTTATAGTGCATTTTTCCAAAGAAACATCGGACATAAATGAACATTCTCGGGTATCCTAGCAACGGAGGTGATTAATACTACCTCTCAGAGCAGGCCGAACACAATGCCTGTGAGTGAACGCAGACACAGAATCGGCTGCTGAGGAGCTGGGAGTGCTGGAGCGGCGCTTGCTAGGGGTCCGTGACGTCCTGGATGATGCCAAGATGGAGGAGGTGGAGGGAGAGTATATTTTAGACACGACTGTATCTGAGTATAAAATGCAGTATATATACATATGTCACATATGCATTTATGTAATGCAGATGTATGTGTGTGTGTGTGTATATATATATATGTGTGTGTGTGTGTATATATATATATATATATATATATATATGCATATCCACATGGACACACACGTGTATACACACTATGTATACTAGTACATGTACATATACAGTGAGTGGCCAGATTATTATGACCACCTGACATTTGTAGGCAAATTAACTATAATTTCGCGCTGAAGTTGCTAGAGGGCCAGACCATTATAAATAGGGAAGCAGGTTGTTTACCATGACAGTAGAAGTGATTTTTTTTTCTGAAGATGTGGGTAAACAACGTGATTTAGCAGCCTTTGAACATGGGAGATATATATACTATGTGTGTGTGTGTATGTGTGTGTGTGTGTGTGTGTGTATATATATATATATATATATATATATATATATATATGTATATATATAATTTCCTTTTTATTAGGAGTTACTTAAGATACTGAGTTGTGCTCCTCATTACTGCTAAGCTATATCAGATCGCCATCTGTGTGCCTGTGGTTTTAAAAGGTCAGGAGTAAAAGATCAGAAATCCTCTCTGTGATGAAGGGACTGCTCATACTGAAGCACTGAAATGCACTAGAAATTGATATAAACCTAACGTTTCTCCAGGGAACAATAGCAACCACCTCAAGTCTAAAACAGCTTTTAAAACAGCAAGGCTCCGCTTGTACCAATAAATGGTCGTGAGCTGTGGGATGTTAATGTTCACTTGGAGACATTCCCTCCAAAGGGACGTTTTTCCCTGCGGATTCCACTTTCATGAGATTGTGGTCCATTTTTAGTCTCGCAGGTTGAGTGCTGCATCCAGGCTTGAACAGAAGTGGATTGCAAACTGTTCTTTAATGTTTCCTGTTTAAGGCAGGGTCTCCGCTGAAATGAAACGCCAGCAGGGCAAATGCACATGCATTACTGAGCGCCTCGGTGATGCCGGCGCCCACTTCTCCGGCAGGAAGCTCCCCAGGTTACCGTTGGCAATGCAGGCACCTGGAGAAAGCTCTGCTTTGGTTGTGCCTGCTCAGTGGCAGCAGGACTGAGGTTTACGTCCTGTTCTCCGGCGCCGTGAGGAGGGCTGGGACATGACAGAACTCTGTCCTCCAGCCCAGGCAGCTGTGTCCCAGGCCCCAGGAGGCATCGGAGACGGAGGGGCGCAGATACAGCCCTTGCCCCTAAGGAGGCAGCAGTCGAGTTGGGAGAGCAGGCCTGCATCTCGTTATGAAGCAAACACTGGAGTTGGTGCCAAGACAAAGGCAGAGGGGGGGGCTGTGGGGGCGCAGAGGGGGGACGTTTGCCAGGCGTGGGAGGTAGGGAGGTGGCACAGCAAAGCGTCTGAGCTCAGCTCTGAAGGATGAGTCGGCTTTCGATGGGCAGGAACCACATGGCGGGACAGTCCAGGAAGCCTGATGTCTGGGGCTGTGCTGTGTGGTGCCTGAGTGATGGCAACAGGAGGAAGATAAGTCGTGGCCACATTTCCCAGTCACATGTTTTATTTTATTAGAGAACGTGGGGTTTCTCTGTAGCAGAGCTCAGGGAAGGTGGGAACACCATCCCTACAGCCAATGAAACCAGTGAGGAGCCTGTGGAAAGGAGCCCCCGGGAGAAATTCAAGTTCCTGACCTGGGACCCTGGCAGTGAGGCAGGAGGCCACAGATCCATGAGGCCCTGCAGAGAGAGAAGGGACGGGTGTGAGGTCAGAGTAGCTGTGCAGGCTGAGGGAGGGGAGCTGATGGCTCTCAGGGTGCGTGACTGGGGGCCTGAGCAGACAGGAGGGTCGCTCTAAAGATGGGAAGATGGGGGGGGGGCAGATAATGATGTAGGTTAAGGACATGTGTTGTAGGCAGAGGATACAGGTGGGGATTTCCCTTCGACCTAAACCTAGACAGAGCTCAGAGCTAGAGACCAAGGTCTCCAAGTCCTCTCTCTCCGTGAAGGTGAACCCTGAGCGAATGAGAGAGGAGAGAGATGCCATCACCACGCAGAGCAAGGTGAGGAGATGGCAGAAACCTAAGGGTCCTCTCCAGCTAAGCAGAGGGTCTCTCTGTCCCTTCATCACTTTCATATCTTCTTTATTAACCTAGTTTTTATTTTTCTAATTGGAAGTTCAGTGTATGTAACAGAGAACAGAAATCTAAGTCGATCCCTATCATTATGTATAACAGCATAATACAACTCATAAATCACATTTCTATCTTCCTCTCTAGTTTACAGGGCCCTTTCATGTAACACAGAGAATTGTTTGAGGTCTCACTGGGGGGGAAAAAACATTATCAGCGATAACTTGCAGCCCCCTTTCTGAACCAATGGACCCCAATATTTGGTATGAGTTTCCTCCATTTCTTGTGGCTCTTAGAACTCTTTATGGAATTATTTTCACGTGGAATTATCTAATCCTCACGACATTCCAGATTAACAGGTCTGACCCCACATGACAGAGGAGAGAGTCGGGGAGACCCACCGATTTGACACAACGAGCATCATTGTAGTTGCATTGCGTTTGAGGGGTAAATTAACCCAAATCTCATCATAGAGTTACCCAATGAGTATCACCTGTTGCCATAACAATTTATCCCCAACTCAGCTGCTGGAGACCAAGATAGACATTTGCCATTGACACGGTTTCCGCGGGGAACTCAGAGGTGGCCGACCGTAGGGCTCTGGGTCGGGGTCTCCCAGGGTCTCCCAGTCCAAGGGGAGCCGACGCTGCAGCCCCGGGAGGCTTGGGTGAGGCTGGGCCATGGGCCGCTCATGCGCCTGTCCCGTTGGTGCCCCTGGCAGGAGGCCTGCATTCCTCCTCGGTCACAGGAACCTCTCCCTAGAGCTGCTGAGTATCCTCACGACACAGGGAGTGAGCCGGGAGAGCCAAATGGGAGCCACGATGGTATTTAAGGTCCAGCCCCTGAAGTCACCCTCCATCATCTGCAAGATCCTATCGGTTACACAAGCCAGTCTAATCCGTGTGGGAGGGCACTGCACAGGGGCAGGAAGAATGCCAGGAGGAGGGGAGAGGAGGACCACTGGGGTCTCCTAGGAGTCTGACACCCCCCACCCACCCATATTATTTATCTCCAACACATTCACTGTGCACTTTCAGGATTTATAACTCATTCTTATTCAAGTTGACTCTCCAAAGAGATGTGTTGCTTCGAAAATGTTATAATTCAGGACCTGATTAACATTTTTTTAAAATTCATGAAGCCCGGGCAGTGGTTGAGTGTCGATCCAGGAACCAGGAGATCACAGTTCAATTCCCGGTCAGGTCACGTACCCGGGTTTGCAGGCTCAATCCCCAGTAGGGGATGTGCAGGGGGCAGCTGATCAATGCTTCCCTCTCATCATTGAAGTTTCTATCTCTCTCTCCCTCTCCCTTCCTCTCTCTGAAATCAATAGAAAACATTTAAAATTCATGAAAATGATTGAGGCCTCTAGTAGACAAAAATGTAGAGTCCACTCGGAAGCAGTGCTTTCCAATTTAAAAAGCTTCCGCGAGGAGGTGCCCCATCACACTGGGTAATGAGTGACACCTTTACATGGACTATTCCTGCCGTTCGTCTGTTTGGATCATTGAAATAAATTGCATCCAACACATCCTCTGGAAATCACTGCAGTGAGTAGAATGTCCCATTTATCAAGATGCCAGTGAAATGAAGTCTACACTGTTGGCGGCTGCACAAGATTGTACATTTTCCACCGTATATTTTAGGATTTTAAAACACATGAGGGGCCGGGAGAAAAACTTCCAGGGTGCACGCAGCTTCCGTGTGTTGCCCAAACCCTCAGTAACCAGCTCCACCTGAGAAATGTTGGCAGTGAGGGCCGGAAGGGTGGCCCTGGCTCACCCAGGACAGAACCAGCTCTCGGCTCAGCAGTGGTGTTTGCACACCTCTGCCCTGGTGCAACGTTTCTTATCTAAGCCTGTGAGCAAGCCGGCGGGTCCCGTAGACTCGAGGAGACCGTGATTTTGCTCCTATTTAGCCATTGACCCATCTCACTATTTGCTGCTGTCAAATTTGATGAACGAGAAGCCATTTCCTGGGCCTCACTGCCCTTCAGGCGCTCGCATCCTCTCCTGTGTCCTCTGCTCCGTCTCCTCTAAAACTGCTCTCTCACGGTCTAGCAACAACTGCGTGAACTTGGCAGCCTCGGATGCTATTGGTACCCCGCCCCCCATACTTCCTCAATCTTTCTTGGAGTACACAACTATGCATTCTGTTGATCTCCATGGATCTCTGCTTCTGTCTTCTCATGGTCGTAAATCACAATCAAAAGTGGCGTTTTTGTTCCCTTGGCCACTGTCCTCAGCGTAGCCTTCTGTGCTGCCTGCCTTGACGTTCCCGTCCCTCGCCCCAGCTCAGCCACCTTCTCAACATGGACATGTTCTCATCTCTCACCCAAGCTCCATGTCCTTATAGCACTTTACACTCAGGAAGTCCAGACCTGACCTTGTCATTCCCATGCTCCCCTCACACTTTACCTTTTCCCTGAATGGCGTCATCACCCCCAAAATCACCTTGATAACCATTCATCTCGGCCTTTCCTCCTCCCTGGCCTCCACATCGTGGAAACCCCCATAAAGTCTGCCTTCCCTCTTCTCCGTCCCACTGCCATCCTCAGCCTGTGCCTCTTGCCCAGCCTCTAGAAGAGCCCTCTTTCTGTGCAAAGCTACTCGTCCCCAAGTCCCGGGAGCTGGTTCAAAACGGGACTCTTCCTCAAGCAGCCGTGGCCGCGTCGCCCATACTATTTCCTCTGCCAAGAATCAGTCCTTTCCCGGTTCACGTTCCCCCATTCACGCCTGTCTCTCCAGGTCCTCATCAAGTGGCCCTTTCTCCGCCCCTTCCCACTCCCCGGCTCAAAGGAATTGCTTTGTCCTCTCAGACCGTTGAGCATCCGTACCTCTGGGGGCGCAGTTCGTGTTCCTGTTGCATTGTCTGTCCTTTCTCTTCCCACGTAGGTTGTAAGAGGCCGTGGTCTTACTTTATTCACATGTTTTCCCTCACAGTTAGTTCTATGGTTTGCAAGGTGTAGATTTACTATTGGGGAAGTGACTCTTACCAACAAGATTTTGTAAAAACCCAACAGCATATGGAATGCAGACTCATACTTTTTTACTTCCATAAATTGATTGGAGAGCCCTTTCCATCCCATTCGACTGCGCCCAGTCATGTCTGGAAGCGAGCTGGACACGGCGGAAGTAGGGGTTGAGTCTGGAAATTACTGTCAACGGGGCTTTTATCTGCATTGCATCTTCTCATGCCTCACACTGCAACTGACCTGCCACTTCTCATTTCAGGGAGAGTGGAGAAGAGAAGAGAACAAAAAGTCACATCAGGTAAGGTTTTGACTAATTGGCTTCAGCTCTAGTTTCTGCTTTGATTTCTAATCACAAAAAAATCTCATTGCAGGTTAGTTTTCAAAGTAATAGTTTATTGTCCTTGAGTTGATTGAAAATAAATTAATACATTTGACTTTTGCACTTGCACACCAATCATTTCCTTTTCATTCTATCATTCTATTAAAAATGAAATATAATGTTATTTATTTTTTCATGATTATCTATTAAAAGGTAAGTCTTACAACCACCAATTTTAAAATATAAAGGTTGTAATAGTTGACAACCACTTTATTTCCTCAAATACCTATGAATTTCAGCTCTCTTAAAGCCATGTATGTAGTTGATGTGTTTCAGGACAGTGTTAACTACTTAACTAAAAAGAATCTATTTTAGAGGAATTTTAAGAATTATTTTATTTCTAAATCCAAGTATGTATACAGAAGTAAGTGATGCCATTGCACATAGTAGGATGTCAAAATTTGCTAATACAAAAATAAGTTTTAAATTTCCACATTTTTATTACATGGCTTTGGGCTTAAAATCATGAGATAGGATAGAGTTTCATTGACCCAGTAAATCTTTGCATAGGAGCAGTCTTCCAGGTCCCTATGCCCAGAAATTGCCAATAATCATAGAAAATTGTAGTTTGCCAAATATGCCTATGCCCACCTTTCTTCCCAAGTCTTCACCAACCTTATTCTACAATCTGTGAGAGCGGCCAAGATAAAGACACATTGCTCCACGCCACCATCTTCTGTCAACTTCATTTTTTGTCTGGAAACAGATAAATATATGTGTTTCCAAACAGTCAGTGTAGTCCCCAATAGAAGACAAAAATTGATATTAATCTACAAGTGTATAAACAGCCAAGTCCCTGTCTCTTTTCTCCTTCCCAATCTTTGCATTCATTTCAGACAACTGGTCAACTTAATACCTGCATAACTTTCCTCTTAAATGTTATTGTTTACATTCCCTTTGTGTATCTTTTAAAGCCTGATCATGAATATAAAAAACAAACAGTGAAGGCAAGAAAGGGTCTGGTCTCCTCACCAATGCGGTAACTTCATTATGACATCTCCAGGGAAAAAATTATTTCTACTGTTTCTAAAATGCACTTGCTATTGCTATGATCCTGTAGGTACACGCTTCTCTAATCAAAGAAGCTTTATAGTTCAGAAAAAGCACTAATTTGGCCAGTGTGAAGCCAGATGCCTCTTTAAGTTTCCTCCATATCCTGGCCGCTTCTATCTGTATGGCCCAGGTGATGCAAAAGACTGGTGGAGACAGAGGCAGGCTATGATATCGGGCTATGCATATTCTCTTGATTTGGAAGAAATGATGATATTTATGACTATGTTGTTTATATGCTTTGAGAAAGACCCTTCTTTGGGTCAAGGAATTCTTGATATTAAAAAACAACACAGCATAAAATACAAAGAATAATTCTTAAAGAGAAAGGTGCTTCATAAATTATTGTTTAGAGAAACATATAATCAGAGGCTTACTAAGGTAGGCTATTGAGACACCATCTGCTAAATACAAATTATTCCCATTTTTCCAAGAATATCACTTTCAAATCACCTTAAGCATTAAGTAAAGAGCAGTCCTAGCCCTAGCTGGTTTGGCTCAGTGGATAGAGCGTCAGCCTGCGGAGTGAAAGGTCTCAGGTTCGATTCTGGTCAAGGGCATATGCCCGGGTTGCAGGCTTAATACCCAGTAGGGGGCATGCAGGAGGTAACCGGTCAGTAATTCTCATCATTGATGTTCTTCTCTCTCTCTTTCTTTCTCCCTCTCTCTCTCTCTCTCTCTCTCTCTCTCTCTCTCCCCCTTCCTCTCTGAAATCAATAAAAATATGTTTTAAAAAAAGAAGAGTCCTAGTGGACCAGAAAATAGAGTTATCAGTAGAGATGACAATGAGTATTTTAAAATGAAGTTGCATACTTTTCATTTCTGACATTATAGCATCCCTAAAGTTGGAGATATTTTATTCATTTACATAAGTTGTAAGAAGTCACTGGTAACGAAGAACAATGTTATTGTTTGCCTCTACTCAAAAGGTGAGATTTATTATTGGAAATTCAGCAAATGGTGGAACATCTGCTTTGCAAGCTCAGGCCCTTGCTGCTTGCTTTTTGACCAGGCCTTTTGTTTCTTTGAAATGTTCTAAAACAGCAATAGCACCTCTATTTTCAGACATTTAACGCACATTGAAAATGCAGTCATTCGGGTTAAAAAAAGTTAAATGGACAATGAATAAGTTCTTCCATCTGTGCGGGAATAGCATGTCCCCTCTCTTGGATGTTACTCATTTACTGAGCGCCAATTTCCAAATAGATGCAGATTTAGCATCATCTTTCTCTCTGCTATTACCATTTTTGTAGTGCTTTTCACCGTGGTTCCTAAGCCCTATCAAAAGCCCTGAAAAACAAATAGGAGAAGACCTCACTAACTATTCTGTTAATTATCAATGACCAACATTAAACATACGAAGTTAGCAGGCAGCTATGTTGCAACAAATATATTTCAATAAACTACCATTCTTGAAAAGCTCATCATTTTGGACGGTAATGTTTTGTCATATTCTGCAGGTTTTGTTCTCACTTTGAGAACCATGATTTCAGTGAGAATCAAGTTTGAAAATGCATGTCATCCTAGCTTGCTCGTAGCGTACAAAAGCTCTTGTCCCCAATAATACCGTGTTGCCTATTTGAAAATTGCTGAGAGTCTATTTTAAAAGTTATCACAAGAAAAAACCTGGGAGGTGATAGATGTTAACTAGATGCATGGAAATATTGAATCATTCTGCTATAAAGTAGTGAAATTTGTTTAAAGTCAACATTTTAAAAATTAGAAAATGGAGACGTTAAGTAGCTTGCCTTGGGCCCCATATGCTGGCGGGGGGAGCCGTCAATGGGATCCGGGCCATGGCTGGCTGGAGCAGCCTGTAGTGTCTGGGGAGGTATCTGAAGAGAGCCGTTCATGCACATCTCTTCCCACCGCGGCCTTCAGTGAGGTCATGTAGGTCGCTTCCAGGTGGCCCTGGTGTGAGGACTTACACCATGGAGATGAGCAAGCATTACAAACCAGGGCTGGTTGCTCGGTCGGTGCTTGGTTGGTTAGTTGGTTCCCAGGGAGCCAGTTGTTAAATATTGACACTGGATCCCCGTCTGTTTGACAGCAAAGTCAGCATTTCCCGCTGCCCCACATATGTGACCTGGCCAAGGTCATGGTTAGCCAACAGGTAGCAGAGTTGAGACTGGAACCCAGACCCGTTGTCTACATCCAGCGCAACCCAGACCCCAGGGCTTGGGTGTGAGAATAAGTGAAATATCCTTTTCTCACACTCTGTGCCCAAATGGCCCAGGTTGGCATCAGCGAAGTCTCACATCCATTTTCTAGTTCTAAGCTGTCGACTTTCTGCTCCAGCCTCCCAGGCAATCCATCTCTGGCATGTTGCTTTTTCAGGCAGCTTTCCTGAGACCTGGCTCTCTCGGCTATGCTAATGAATTCTCCTTACAAATACAACCAACTTTCTCTGGGTTTCTGGCTTCAGAACAATATTTTCTATTAAGTGAAGGAAAGTATCTTCAATGAGTGTTCCCATCCACAGAACGGAAGACATACACACAGGCTGTTCATTAAAAGAAGTCCCGGAGAGTTCATTTTTAAAGAAATTTCATTTGTCAGACAGTCGAAGTTATTCTAGAGAATGAATAACAACACATCCGTGCCACATTATTTCAAAAATACTTTAAATTTCACTTTGTGACTGCATTTAAAACAGTGTGTTTATGCAAACTAAACAATTCTGAAAGGCTAAGTAGCTAATGTAGGAGAAATTGCCATGTACCCCACGCATCTCCCTGCGGCCCCTCCACGTGGAATCCGGGTGCTATCATAGCACACAGCGCGGGATTCATTTGCACTCAGTGGAGACCCGAAGCGTGGTGTCTGGAGTGGATGGGGAAATACTACCTTAGCTGCATCGCAGTAGATTTCTCCATAACGCAGTGCGCCCCGTTGTGTAACTGAAAATGAGATCCCTTTTCCTGGGTTGGCTCTTACACAACATGCATGTGTTTCTTTCACCCAGGAGAGAAAATGAAGACGAGTTTTATCATAGTGGAAGCCAAAAATTACTTCAGGCTTCACCTTAAATATTCTGTGCAAAAAAAGTCACAGGAATTCCCAATTAAAATGGCAAGTAACTCACATTAAAATGGACTTTCAGGCGCTACAGGATAGATCTTTATTAGGGTAGCACAGGCAAGGCAGTTCTCAACAAAATCGGCCTCCTGCTCATTTGAATATGTTGTGGAAGTTGAAATAAGGGGCATCCCGTGTGTGTATTTCAGTCAGGATAGCAGTCACTACAGTTTTGTTGGATATGACGTGGGTAGGGAGCATTCCAGGTAAATGCATATTTTGATTAGTTAAAAGTGGCACTTAGCTTAACAAAGGATTAAAATGCCCACAGAAATAGAATATAGGTGATCCTCGGGTTTTCTCATGAAAGGAGTCTTCAGTCAGACCTGATTTTCCCACGGAGAGCACAATGACCATGCACTCCTGACCGAGGGACAGACGCCCAACTTCATTTTCCTTCATAGAAATGGCCACATGTTAATCAACGGTAACTGATAGACTTGTACCTGCGTAACTGGAAGCTTTCTAAAGTGAACGGGGGTCATGTGAGCTGAGCAATGCAGTAATCAATCATGTAAGTTGTCCTATTATTTCGCTGAAAATTCCCAGATAAGATTTGGACAGGCGAGGAGCCATGAGACTATCAGGAAACAAGAAACACCTGAAGGCTGCTTACCCCAGAAGGGAGGTGATGGCTTGAGTGGCAGCTGGAAGAACTCTGAAGAGGGCGGGACCTTAGTTGGAGAGGTAGAGAGCCACCATATGGGGAAGAACAGACGTAGGGGACCCTTACAGAAGCAGCTGAGTAGCTGATCAACTAATTCATATGGAGCAGCTCATGAGTAACCGTGAAGTACCACATTAATGACTCCTGACAGCAAATTTAAATTTTGTGCCACATGATCGTCCATGTCTCTGCTTCCATTTGAACTATTTGTAGGAAGAGAGGATCCTGACCAGGGCCCAAACCTTTGTTTGAACATCTCTGCCTTGGCTGAGTCTTCGCAGAATGCCTCTTGCATGCCATCTCTCCTTGCTCACCTGCGTTTCCTTATAAGTCTTCACTATGCCCTGTCTGTTAGCTTGACTGTAAATCTCTCATACATCTCCCTGCACGGAGACAGCCTGCATTTCTCAGTCCAGTGTGGTCCTTTTCTCCTTGAAAATATCCCTGAAATGCCACTCTGGCCAAGCCTTCTCTGAGAACATGAAGCTCTCTGTTTCACTGATGTTCAGAGACAACCAAAACATTGCACTCAGACCCGACTTTACTTAACGCATCTTTCCTTGTTTTCCTTGGCCATTTCTCCATGTAATCTGCAGACTTCCCTTGCTATTTTAAAATGCTTACCCTGGAACATATAGATACGCAAACCTGAACTACATTCAACGAAATGTTTTTAATTGGCCCTCATACCTAGAAATGCACTACATCTTACTGGAATAACATAGTTATCTTTCCTATGTGTTTTTATTTGTTTTTTATTTTTTGCACTTCAGTGGCATTGAGTACTTTCACAGTGTTGAACTACCATCATCACCATCCATTCACAGCCACACCAGCTGGGCTAGAGATTTGCTATACACTATTGCACACATACAAATTTCTTAAGAGGGTAGGTCTTGTATTAAGTGTTCTTACCACAATATAATAAAATGTAAAATAAAGAAAATAGTCAACTTTTGCCTAGCAGGAGGGATTGACTAGCTACTGGTATAATGAGACTAATAAGGGGACCAAAATGCCAGAACTGTTGGTCAGACCACCTGGGTGTCAATCCAGCACTTGGCAGCTTTGGACCCTCTCTGAGCCGCGCTCTCACCTGTGGACTCGGAGTGGTGGTGGCACTGAGCTGACCGGGCTCAGGAGCAGTGAGTCGTCACATGCAAGGGGCTCGGCTGCCATGCTCTTTCCTCCTGGGCTCCCCCTGCCCCCCGGGTGCGGCTCAGAAGACAACCTGAGAGATGCAGCGTCAAGGCAAGGTCTTGAAGAAGGAGTGGACTTCTTCAAACAGAAGGCAGAGAGCTGGCTACTTCAGGCTCAGGACTAGGAATGGATGTGGCCTGTGCAGGGGACTTCTCCCATTTGTATAGGAAAGTTCTGAGTTACCCAGGGGCCAGGAATCATTTTTGAGTGAGCGCTGAATGCAGAGTTATACAGGACCTGTAATAGCCAGAAGCAATAGAGGGTTTGAGGGGAAGATTAGCATGGGCAAAGCAATTGTTAAAATAATTAACTTGGTTAATTAACATCATGATTAGGGAGACCATTTTGGAATACTGTAGGCTTTGATGTGCTAAGAATCTTAGCTTGGGAGTTGAAGCATGAGGAGAAGGAGGAGGAGGAGGAGGAGGAGGAGGAGGAGGAGGAGAGGAAGGAAGAGGAAGAAACAGGAGAAGGAGGAGGAGGAGAAAGGAAGAGAAAGAAGAAAGAGGAGGAGGAAAAGAAATAAGGAAGGGAGGGAGGGAAGGAAGGAAGGAAGGAAGGAAGGAAGGAAGGAAGTGAAGGAAGGAAGGGAGGGAGGGAGGGAGGGAGGGAGGAAGGGGAATGAGTATGAGATGGAAAGAAAGGATCAAAGGTGACTGTCTGGAACAGGTGCAGGGTGGGAGATGGGGGTGTGGAAGGAAGCCAGACTCCAGGAGTCTGTATAGTAGACACACATGAGCAAGTTCAGAGGGACAGGGGCTTGGGAAAAGGATTGCGAGTTTCATGCCGGCCCAGCTGCACTTGATTCAGCCATGGAAGTTGGATTTGGAGAAGCAGAACTAAAGTCCAGGAAAGCTCAAAGCGAAGGGCGTGTACGTGTTGGGGGCTGTGTCAAGTATCAGTCAGAGGGAGAGCAAAGAGAAAGGGTGGGATTCCTGAGGAGATGGTATGACGAGAGTGAGCAGGACAGCATTCCAGAAAGTGAGGAGGGAAGGAGGTGACACCTATGACAGCCTTGAGGGGGTGGGGTGGGTGTAAATGCAGCATAAACAGGGAAAGTGTGGGGACTGCATGGCCTGCTTTACTTATGTATTTGCTGCCCATTTCTTAGAATTGCAAAGCCAGAGAGACATTCAGACATTTTGTTTGCATGTTAATTAAGCAATTAATCCATTGCTTATAATATTGTTTCCAAATGAGATACTGATTCACATGAGGAGGCTTTAAATCTCAACCATGTTTAGAGCCAAATGATTATGATAATTATTTTTAAGCCAGATCGGTTAAAAAAAATAGCTATTTTTTAATGTAAAAAGTGAGGTCCCCTGTACCAACATTTTGCACAGTTTCACATAATTTCATTGAAGAACTAGCCAGTTGAGATCTCCCATTTTTTATGAATTCCTTATGAAGTCATGGGAATCTTAACACCTTTCCAATTTTCTTCTTGAAGGAAGTAATTTGGAAAATGCCAAGGACAGAAACATGAAGAACATTTAGCATAAACTACAATCATTAATACTTCATGGGGGTAAAAACACACACAGAGATTCATTCGGAGGCATTTAAAAATGGCCACTATAAAGGCCTCTCTTCAGGAGGGTAAGAAGTTCTTCAAACCTGGGGCTTACATAGCCTTACTCAAAGGGCTTGGCAGGAACCTGGGAGACCCAAGGATTAGCAGGAAGTGGATGGTGAGGTTTGCAGGACTTTGTTTTAATTGCTCTTTGGAGCTTTAGATTCCCGCTAAGCTTCCCCCCCACCCCACCTGGCTCCCCCTGCCTCCCCCGCTTCGGTGTCTGCTCGTGCTGCCTGGGGCTCTCAGCCCCTCAGAAAGGACCGGCAAAGTGCTGTTTTTTAAAAAAATTGATTTTCTATTAGCGCTCTCTCCTATCTAGACCTACTCACTTCGTATGGCGCTTACGCCACATTTCAACGGGTGAAATCCTCTTTCCGGCCCAAAACAGAAAGGACGCAGAATGCGATGAAGAAGAAAGATCGGTTTCGTCGCCATGTCTATGCCAGGAACTTAAGTCTTTAATGCTGTACTCAGTCGTGTGCATAATTAAGGGTGTGTACACAGGAGATGAGATTTAAACTCTTACTTGTTTTAGGGGGTCTGGCCAAACCCAATGACTCTGTGTTATGTGAAACAAGCCCACATGCTGACAGTTCAAATCATTTCCATAGCTGACCCTGGAAGTCAACTCTTAGTTATTTAATATTTATCAGGTGGCGAGGAAGTCCGTCTATACTGATTCTGCTGACGGAGCCCACATCCTAGGTAGTCATTACATTAAAACATATTGGAAGAACAGTGATTGAGAAGGTGTAGTGAAAGCCTTTAAAGGGCTATCCAGGCGATCGCTATTATTGGGAGCGGGGAG
Organism: Myotis daubentonii; assembly: GCF_963259705.1. Taxonomy (NCBI): domain Eukaryota; kingdom Metazoa; phylum Chordata; class Mammalia; order Chiroptera; family Vespertilionidae; genus Myotis; species Myotis daubentonii. The sequence continues at coordinate 93,523,099 of NC_081847.1, forward strand.
AGAGGATGGTTTTTTAGGGGACAATTCATAAATACAAAAAGTAATGGTATTTACTTTCCTGTCTTTTTTTTTTTAAATATAGTTTATTGATTTTTCCATAGAGAGGAAGGGAGAGGGATAGAGAGTTAGAAACATCAATGAGAGAGAAACATCGATCAGCTGCCTCCTGCACACCTCCTACTGGGGTTGTACCCACAACCAAGGTACATGCCCTTGACCGGAATCGAACCTGGGACCTTTCAGTCTTCAGGCCGACGCTCTATCCACTGAGCCAAACCAGTTAGGGCTACTTTCCTACCTTTTTATAAGATCCTTAAAATTAATATTAATTCTTGAAGAGAAATGTTAAGATTTAACTCAATACATATGTATGCCAGACACTAAGCTAGGTTTGGGAAATTGTAAAGAAGCGTAAGATTGGGTCGTTCCAGGTTCAGCAAGTTTGCTCTATAGAGAAGAAGACATGCGTTCATCTAACTAATACACTTCGGTCTGCGATGTGTGGAGAGCCAGACCAGGGAAGAGTAGCGAGTCCCGAGTGTGCACTTTTGATCCCCTCAAGTCAGGCTCCTGAGACCCTTGAGAAACTGGAAGATGGCACTTGCCGAAGGCTGGGTGTGGGGAAAGGGGGACTTGCTATCCAGAGGATGTAGAGTTTCAGTCTTGCAGGACGGAAAAGGCCTAGAGACCCGCGGTACAGCACTGTACTTACAGTTAACAGTACCGCACCCTGCATGTCAACACTGGTTCAGAGGGTAGATCTCATGTTTGTGTCTTTACCACAATAAATTTAAAAAATTGGTAGATGGCCTCACACTCTTTTTATCTAAACCATCACAGAAATGGGGGGAAAGCCTGTCCTGCCCACATTTTTAAGGAAATTACGTGATCATCGTAAGCCAGAGGGCTTAAGAGCAACCCCTGATGAGAACAGTTTCTCCTGTAATCACAAGCAACTTCCCAGACTCTCCTAAGAGATAAGGGAGCAGCTGCATTTGACCTTTTGAATAACTATTTTTTTCCATGTGAATTTAATTTCCTTCCATGGTTACCTATCAGATTACATAAGCAATGACAATATGCTGGACGAAATCATTTTTCATGGAGGAAGATTCTGGATGCTAGCCTCAACAATATTCTTACCACAAAGCCATGAAAGTGTAACCTTAATCACGCTACCGTTACACGGGCGGACAAGTGACTCTAGCCGCGTTACAGTCACGTCAGAGCGGGTTGAAGCAGTGTATTCCCTATCAAATTCCAACCCATGGGGCTCAGTTTACTGTAGGACTCATAGCTTATTGATGAGCTATACAAATGGCCTATAAATGCCTTCATTTAAAATGCAGGAATTACTAAACCAAGTGGAGCTGCTAAGACCTTATACCAGGAAACCAATGACAATACAATTCAAAATATCCTTGGATATATATATTTTTTAATCATTCTAAAGATAGAATAAAATTTAACCTACATAAGTATCAACTGGCATATTTTAACACAAGTGAAAGTTAGTGAAGGAATGATTTAAAAAGCAAGTGCCAAGCCTGGCCAGTGTGGTTCACTGGTTGATTGCTGACCTATGAACCAGGAAGTCATGGTTTGATTTTCAGTCAGGGCACATGCCCAGGTTGTGGGCTCGATCCCCAGTCGGGAGCATTCAGGAGGCAGCCGATCAATGATTCTTTCTCATCATTGATGTTTCTCTCTCTCTCTCCCTCTCCCTTCCTCTCTGAAATCAAAAAACATTTTATTAGAAAAGCATAATCAATGGTAGTACAGATGTCATATTATGTACAAAGTTATTTCAATGCCTTTGGATGTGATGCTAATATAGGAATTCCTTTTTCTTCTTTTCCAGGATGGGGGCCAGTAAATGACTTGCAGCCCGTGCCCAGAGCCCGTGAGTAAACTCTCCGTCACCTTTGAATCTTGGATCGTGGTAGATAGGAAAGCAACAACACAATATCTGAGTCCCACAGTGTCGCTTCTAAATGCCTGCTCTTACGATGGAACTGTCAGCAGAAGGCACGGCCTCGGTGGCGTTGTTGGGGTGTGATGTCTCGGAGGGTAGGGCAGAGATGCCAGCAGACCATTATCCTTGCCCTCATGAAATTTACAGAGGAAATCGAAAGCTTCTAAGACAGATCCCAGTCATACCCAGCTTAATGAATAAGTGTTGCTCCTACTATTTAAAAGAGTTTACAATTTTCCTTTTAAAATATTTAACACTTCCCTGAAACATTGGGCTTTGTTTTTCAGAAATGTCTTCCTCTGAGAATACAGTAAAATCTTACTAATTCAGATATTGCTAATACACAATTTTTGATCATTTGACCGAGACCACCATGAAATTGACCTTTGACTTGTGTGCAAGGAATGAACTTGATAAGATAAATAGAGGCAGCATCTATAACTTAGTTATAAAGAGTAATTGTTTTCATGGCTTTTGCATATGGTCTTTAGGTAAAAAGATTCAGCTATAAAATCAGAATCCGTGTCATTAAGTAGATGTCTCCTTAGACAGACTTTATTGGCAGATCATAGTATTGAAAGTAATAAAACAATGTTACTTTCAATAAATTCTGACTTCCCTAATTCAGGCTAGCTTCTTTTTTTTCCCCTACCTCCCCAAACTCATTATTCCTATCTAATGAAGTTTACTGCTGTGTTAATATGTGAACATAAGCATTTATTAATAGGAGATCAATTCCTCTTATCCTATATTTTAAATTTACAAATATAAATTTTAATATTTTGGATGCTTATCTGTGACATTGATCACATAGATGACATAGAGTATTTACTTTTACAAGAAAAATTATATATCATTTCCCTTCCTTTTCCATGACTTTCATGTAGTAGATAATTTTTTCTTAATTTAAAACTCAATATTTTCACAAAGCAGGCAAGATAAATTCCCAGAATAATAATGAAGATTCATGATGAGAAAAAAATAACCCCAAATCAGATCATGCCCTCCTTGGGCATGTTGAAAAATTGGAGCAGTAACTGAATTACTATTCACTCACTCATTCATTCAACAAACACTCAAGGGACATGCTTATTGCTTCAAGGTGTGTAGAGATAAATAAAATTCTCATCTCGTCTTTATTGTGCTGACAGCCCATAAGTTGAAACAGAGATGAAGACAAATACTTTTTTCATGTGATAAGTGATGTGTTATTCTTAGAAACAACCTGCTTTGGGAGCACAGAGGATATATCATTAAATCTGACTGGAAGAATTGGGGAAATATTCATTACAGGTATAACATTTGAGCTCATTCTTAAAGAATAAATACAATTTCTACAAGTAGAGAAAATAAGAACAATATTTCAAGTCAGAATGAGCAAAAGCATGGAGCTATGGCAGTTCCTGAATTGCTGAAGAAAAACAGGCATAATTAGTTGTAGAGCTGAGAGTGTGAGAGCTGTATATGGTATATATAAAGGTATATTGCTATGAAAATGCGCCCTTACTAAGCAATTAGAAACAATTAGAGCTCAGAGAGTGATTTATTTGAAAGTCATCTCTAGACCATTGAAATGTGAAGAAATGGCAATAGATAATTCTCCCCTGGACAATTGAAAGAACTTTGAGGAAGACAGAATAGAACCAGCTCCCTGAGATAGGAGGAGAGGAGGGGTCAAAAGAGATAAGTTTTGAGGGCAGATATAAAGACACTTCAGAGAGCTTACGTCTGAGCGCTCCCATTTTCTCTATCTATACTGTTGTGTATGCATGGAATGTGGACTAGGAGGGCACAGGCTGAAATCCCAGCTCAGCTGCCCGTGAGTGATGTCATCTCACCTGAGTTATCTTCTGTGAAATGGAGGCGACAGTCGCCTTTAATTCTCAGGGTGGAGAACTGTGTAATGCGTGTGAAAGCATGTTCGAAACTATGAAGTGTTCTATGTTGAGAAGCAGCCTTGCATGATGGTCAGAACACAGAGTGAGTGAGCTCTTGTCCATTGAGGGGAGATAGCAGTCCATTCCTTGTATGCGCGACGAGGGTTATTAAAGATAAGGCATGTCCAGTGTATTCACATACAGGTGCTCTACAGATGGGAGCTGCTAGAATCAGTGGTTCTCAACCTTCCTCACGCCGCGACCCTTTAATACAGTTCCTCATGCTGTGGTGACCCCCAACCATAACATTATTCTCGTTGCTACTTCATAACTGTAATTTTGCTACTGTTATGAATCGTAATGCAAATATCTGATATGCAAGATGTATTTTCATTGTTACACATTGAACATAATTAAAGCATAGTGATTAATCACAAAAGCAATATGTAATTATATATGTGTTTTCCGATGGTCTTAGGCGACCCCTGTGAAAGGGTCGTTCGACCCCAAAGGGGTCGCGACCCACAGGTTGAGAACGGCTGTGCTCGATGATTATCACCTGAACAGGAGCTTGTCTTGAGGAGGGAGAAAAACATCTCAGTGGGGAATGGAAGCAAGCCGGACATGGAAAGATGTGTTTATGCAGAGTTTAGACCTTATTCTGAAACTACGGTTTTGCATGTACAATCACCTGTGAGCTCCAGAGCAGCAACAGCAGATGATGCGTTGGACCTAGAGCTGGGGAAGGTCAAAGAGAGGCTATGTTCCAGCAAAGGGTGCACACATTCATGGGCAGTGCCTTCCTACATATTGACAGCTGCAGCCGTGTGCGACTTTCCCCCCTTTTTAAATTAAAGGTATTGGGGTGACACTGATAAATATGATCATATAGATCCCGGGTGTGGGTTTCTGTGTTACAAGGTCTGTACATGGCACCATGTGCCCACCACCCAAAGTCAAATCCTCTCAGTCACCATCTATTAGGACCCTCTTCACTTCCCACCCCCTCCCTCTGGCATCCACCACGCTGCTGCTTGTGTTCATAAGTTTCCGTTTTATACCCCACATGTGAGTGAAATCACATGGTTCTGAGCTTTCTCTGACGGACTTACCTCCCTCAGCATCCTGTTCTCAGGTCCATCCCTGTGGCTGCCAGTGGCGCTATTCCGTCCTCTCTCGTGGCTGAGCGGTGTTCCGTTGTGCACATGGACCAGTCTTCTCCATCCGTCCTCTATCGCGGGACACGTGGCTGTTTCCACGTCTTGGCCGCCTTTTCTCCACAGCCTCTCCGACACCTATTGTTGCCTTGTTGACAATGGCCACTCTAACGGGTGTGAGGTGGTCTCTCATTGTAGTTTTGGTTTGCATTTCCCTCATTGCCGGCGAGGTTGGACAGCTTTTCATGTATCTGTTGGCTGTCCATATGTCTTCTTGGGGGAGGTGTATTTTCAGGTCCTCTGCCCACCTTTGATTGGGTAGTTTGTTTGTTGGGTGTTGAGTTTTATGAGTTCTTTATATATTTTGGAAATTAAACCTTTGTCGGAGCTACTGTTTGCAAATGTCATCTCCCACCTGGTCGGCTGCCTCTTGGTTTTGTTGTCAGTTTCTCTTGCTGTGCAGAAGCTTTTGCGTGTGATATAGTCCCATTCATTTAGTTCTGCCTTCACTTCCCTTGCCTGTGGAGTCAAGTTCATAACATGTGCTCTACAACCCAGGTCCATAGTTTGGTTCTTACATTTTCTTCTCTGTTACTCATTGTGCGGGGTCTTATATGTAGGTCTTTGGTCCCTTTTGAATCATGTCTGCACATGGGGACAAACTGCAATCCAGTCTCATTCGTCTGCACGTGGCCTTCCCAGCCCCACTGGTTGAAGAGACTATCTTTACTCCACTGTGTGTTCCCGGCTCCTTTGTCAGAAATTATCTGCCCACATACATCGTGTGGGATTTTAAAGGAAGAGCCGCTCCTGGCCACACTCCCCGTGTCCTGTCCGGTCAGCCACACACCTGCTCACACCCGGAGCTTCGCATGTGGTGGGTGTGTTCTCGGCAGCTCCTGGAAGAGACTGCTGGGTAGGTGGACCCAGGTCCTGTGCACATGGGGCTCCAGAGCGGGAGGCGCACCTCGGGTGCCTGAGGTTCATGAGCTCTGCAGGGGTCAGAGGTGTGGCTTCCGTTCCGTGCCCGTGGGGCCGCCAGCCCCCTGCCCACGCCGGGCGTGACTCAGGCCATTTTCCAGGGCTCACAGTGCCGGCTCCTCTGTCCCCGGCTTCTGGGGAAGGAGGAGGATTGAGAAGAAGGTGGTATGGTGTGAGACTCGAGGTCAGGGTGAGGGTTCAGGTAAGAGTGGAAAGGGGAAGTCAGGCCTAAGGGTGTCACCGTACGTGTCCTGAGCGGCAGCCTGCCCTTGCCCGCGCCCAGGGACATGCACACGCTTTTCTGTAAAGCAGGGACTGCCCAGGCCGGCAGGGAGAGAGCGAGAGACTGTTCTACAGCCTCCTGAGCTCAGGGGAGAATCCAGCCTTACAGATCTTACAGGAACTGAAGAACACGGTGATATGAAAGATGCAGCATAAACCTTTCAGTTCGTGGCCTAACCGTCTCAACTGAAAAGCCCTCGTGCTGTAAGATTTTAAAAAAAGTGCTCTTTGCCAGCCGCGCCTGCTCCCAGACAGACGCCGTACCCAAACAGCTTGCAAATTCTGCCCAACTGATGCGGGCTCTCCCATCCATGACAATAACTGCGGGAGCTGTTGGGACCTTTCCCTTCTGGGGGCGGGTGCGCATCCTTCTCATGTGGCAACAATCAGCAGAGACACGGGCAGCTCGCCGTGCACTTCGCTGCCCCTGTCCCTGTCTCCCTGGTCTCTGCATTACAGGAACGTGTTATTCTATCAGGCTGCTCTGGGAGTGTTCCCTTCCCAGTGAGGTGCAGGGCAATGGAGGGGGTCAAGGTTTCCAACCTTTTTCTCTTGCCTTAAGGGGATCTGTCATTTCTGTTGTGGCCACACCCAAAAGTCAATTTTTTGGTCTCGTTCAAGTGCCCTCTGGAGTAACTCCACGGTGATGAGACCGGATTCTTCTCGAAGGGCAACTGCGCCCCTTGCTGGTGGGTTGTGGTAATGACACTCCTCTGTGGAAAATCCCCACTCAGGGTTGTTTGGGATTTTTTTTTTTTTAAATTCTTTATGTTTTTGAATTTCACAATAAATTGAGGTTTATGCTAATGAAACTGGATAAATTAATACCTTCGTCACACATTGTAAACCAGGTATGTTAAGCTCAATAGAAACAAGATGAGTTTAATATTTCTTATGCCTAGAAAATAGGGAAATATTCTGAATAATTTTCTTTAAAATAATAGAATCTTGATTTTCAGAATTGAGGTACAATTTGTAGACAATAGAAGGCATAAATCTTTATGTTCAAGCCAGTAAGTTTTGACAATTGTATATACACCCAATATATGACAATTGTATAATGGCACCCAAAATAAGGTAAATATTTCCCTCCTTGTCCTTTCCAGTTAATTCCAATCCATGACCCCACCACCTCCGCATCGCCTTCCTGCCCCCCGACAACCACTGTCTTCGTTCTGTCACCTCGGGTTTGTTTGGGCTATCATTGGGCTTCATCTGGAAAGGAATCTTATAGCACACTTGAGGCCCGGTGCACGACATTCGTGCACTGGAGGGGAGGGGTCCCTCAGCCCAGCCTGCGCCCTCTTACAGTCCGGGACCCCTCAGCAGAATCCCCCGAGGGGTCCTTAGTGCTGCCTCAGAGGCAGGAGAGGCTCCCACCACCGCTGCGCTCACCAGCCATGAGCCCGGCTTCTGGCTAAGTGGGAAGCGCACTGACCACCAGAGGGCAGCTCCTGCATTGAGTGTCTGCCCCCTGGTGGCCAGTGTGCATCATAGCAACTGGTTGTTCCACCGCTCGGTTGACTTGCATATTAGGGTTTTATTATATAGTATACTTTGTAAATGCTCTGCCCACTTGCCATAATATATTTGAGATGGTCACATGTGTCTGTCATATATTCCTTTTTTATTGTTGAGTAATACTCCATTGTATAACTAAACTGCAAATCAGCTATTATCCTATTGTTGCCATTTGTGTTGTTTCTACCTTGGGACTGTCATGAACAGGATTGCTCTGGAATTTTTTGAACAAGTCTCTGTGAATGTGTGTTTTCGTTCCTGTTGGATAAAGACCAGGGAGTGGAATTCTGGACCAGAAGGTACACGTTTAACTTGATAGGAAACTGCCCCGCAGGTCCCCAGCGGTGCTGGGCGTCCTGGGCGCTCCTCGTCTTCCCCCGCTGTGGGTGGGAGACGGGCTCTCCGGGGGCTCTGTCGGCAGGTCTCTGACGGCTGCCCGTGCTCTTGCCGTTTGTGCAGCCTCTTCGGTGTGATGTCAGTCCAGGGTTTGCCTCATTCTCACTGGATCGCGTGTCTGTTGTCAATGGTCAGACGCATGTGTTGTCAATATTTTCCCAGTTTGTGCTCTGATGATTAGTTTTATTTAAGTTCTTTTTGGTGAGCATAATTGTTTAACGTTGATAAAGAACGCTACATTACTTTTCTCTTTGATGATCAGTGCTTCGGAGCACCCTAAGGCATCTTCGTTTGCCGGGAGGTTGGGAAGATACTCTGCTGTCCCTCAGAAAGCAGGGCTCGCACCTTTTCCCACTGGGAACAGCGGTCAGCACAGCCTGCAGGCAGGTGAGGGGTGTCTGCAAGGACGGCACCGAGCTGTGTCTGCAGTTTTGTACGTGCGTGATTACCTGTTAATTTTCAAGTGTCTCCGTGATTTATCCTCCCGTATCTGAGAAGGAGAAAGCAAGTTTAGATGTTTTCAGAATTGTCAGGACGGAAGCGGGGAGAAAGCGCACTGCCAGGCCTGCCCGCCCTGCGCATGCTAATGACTTAGATAATGATCGTTATGGGCAAGTGATAGTACGGCATCAGTCGCTGTCCTTGAGCAACGACTTCCGTTCCAGGGAGCCAGGCCCGCTCTTTCTGTTCTTAATCCTCATCTTTACAGCAGGAGGATGATAGCAAACCATCAGGCCTCCCTAATGACATCATTTGCTGCATGTATTGATCTAAGCATATCAAAATGTTAGCATCTTAACTAGATGCAATATCTGTGCGTGTGTATAATAGTCCATTCACCTTGCCACGGGGATGCCTTCACAGCGCCTGGGGCTGGGGGGCTCTGGTCATAAATCTCCTTTGATTCCTTTTTATTGATTCAGGCTGTGTGGTGGGTCCTGGGTGTGCAGTGGGGAACCCGCAGGCCAGGTACCGAATGCCAGGGGCTTGCTCCCTACAGGAGGAGACCCCGTCAAGGAAACAAACGCATTGTTTTAGCTTTGTCACACGCTCTTCCGAACATCACAGGGCGCTGCGCGCACAGTACAGGGGCGGCCTCTTTCCGGGAGGCCGGCCTGCGCGGTGGCATCTATCCAGGCGGGCGAAAAGGGGCTGGCTGTGGAGCAGGTGGGGGAAGAGCAGTCTGCCAGGACAGCAGCACCGGTGACGGTCCAGGCCAGGGTGGGAGGAACAGTGGCAGAGGGGAGCGTGCAGGCGGTCAGGTGAGGTAGGAGGGGGGGTCGTGGCAAAGTGCCTGGGGCCCTCTCGGCCAGGGTCGGGGTGAAGGTGTTGAACACTGTCCTCTTCCACCGGCTTGAATCCCACGCTCCCCACGGGAAGCAGGAGGTGTTTCGGGCGGGAAGAGGGGGTAGTGGCCCTCGTTTTCCGGTCCTGAGGAGTAGCTCCTCTCTCTCCGTGCCGACTGATGGCACGTGGCCTGGAATGATCGGTCACTCACGGGTGCTCATCAAGCAGAATTCTCAAGGCAGGAGGTCCCTGAGGCAGAGAGGGGAGCGCTGGCCAGCTGGGTGTGGACTTAGGACCCCCCTAGGCGACATGAGGTGCCTGTTGATGGACACACTGGGGACGCAGGGAGGCAACCAGGAGGCAGATGATTAGGTTGAGGCAGAGGCTTGAAATGATGTCCAGGACTTGGGTCAGACCACGTGAGGGGCCGCACCTCTCACATACACAGTCAGATTGTTCTCGGGCCGGCGATGTGGAGAGGGCGGAGAGAGACCGGCAGCAGGTAATCCCTAAAGAGCATGAAGGAGTTCGTGTGAATTGCACAGAGGGGCAAAGGAAAAGAGGGCACGAAACCCAGAACTCTGTGCAGAGCCCAAACCAGTTGGTCAGGTTTGATAGTTCATTTTCCAGACCAGCCCAGTCTCTCGGGGTACAGGAGCCCCTCCATGACCCTCTCTCTCTGTGACTTGAAGTTACTTCCGGTCATTAGGAAGCGTGAACCTACTATGTTAGCGTGTCTCCCTCCCCACAGAGTCGTCAGGAGAGGCAGGTAGGTGAGCTGAGTGCAGGTCAGAGCCAGCATCCTCTCCCTGCCTCTGTGCCCCTCCCCCTGTCCGGTCAGCTGGTCCTTCCTCCTCAGATAAGCATCCTACCCCCCGCCCCCCACCACCCACCACCTCTCAGTGAGCCAGGCATGGTGCCTATTCCAGTAGCTCACACCTTCTTCTCTGGTGACTACACTTGGGGAAATAAAAAGTATGGCTCCCCCACGTGGAGGGGACTGGAACCCTTTGAGAGAAAGATGTCAGGGTGACTAAATATGGGCGTCAACTGCCAGGATGGTGAGCCTGCAGAAGAGCCAGAATGCAAATGCTTACAACAATGTCAAGAAATTTTAATAACTTTTTTAACCTTTATGGTCAAGTTGGATATCTGCAACAATACATAATACCTAGCTCGGGGAAGAGGCTGAAAGGGAAACAAATATTAATGACTAATTAACTTCATACAAAGGAATCCAGAGACTAAATATAGAGACCAACAAGAGACGAAGGGCAGGGTCCTTGGTGACATACAATGGGGATCAATAAATAAATTTTTAAAATGGAAAAAGAGACACTAACAGAATGGCGACAATTAGAACAGCAAGAAAGAACAGCAGCAGCGAAGATCAAGAGAATGTCTGGAAGGTGTCGTTGACAGTGTTTACTGAAACGGCGAAACCTAAGGTTTAAAACAGGAAACTTTCCCCTGGTCTTTATCATGTGCAGGCAGAAAATATTCTTCAGTCCATCACTGTCCAATTTAATAATTCTTTTCAGGAAATGAACTGTGTTCCTACAGTTGATTCACTGCTTTTGAAATCTAGAAGGAAATCTATAGAGAAGCTTGGTTGTTTCATAATAGAGCCGTGTGAGGGGCTCTTTTCAACAGTAAATATGTTTCTGTTGAGCTGGTGTGAAAACATTCGTTTTAACACATCTGTGACTCTGGAAAAGGCTTGCGTTTATGGCATGAGATATTTTTTTACACCTCCCAAGGCGAGATTGGGCTGGTGGCTATCACTGTGGGATTGGAACATAGAACTAATTTCCTCGTTTGACTTTTAAATCAGTTTTTGTGTGTTCACTTAAATGGAAACGTTTCGATTATGAACACAAGGCCAAGATGAACTGGCACACTCCATTGACTTTAATGAAGTGCACATGTTTTTGCGCTTGTGAATGATGGCATGGTAGCACAGCTTTTGAATCTTATTATTTAATATTTTCTGCACTCACATGTTATTTATGACACTATTTACCACAACCAAAGCTTTTTAATTTTATTTAAAAAATTTCAACTTACAAATTTTATTTCACCAACTTTTCAAAGAGACTGACATTACCCATGGGGTGCCTGACCCATTTTTATTTTTTTAATATATTTTTATTGATTTCAGAGAGAAAGGGAGAGGGAGAGAATCATTGATCAGCTGCCTCCTGCATGCCCCACACTGGAAATTGAGCCCACAACCTGGGCTTCTGCCCTGACAGGGGATCGAGCCATGACCTCATGGTTCATAGGTAGACCCTCAACCACTGAGTCACACTGGCCAGGCATGACCCATGCTATATAATAAAAGGCTAATATGCAAATCAACTGAACGGCAGAACGACTGGTCGCTATGATGCACACTGACCACCAGGGGGAAGATGCTCAACACAGGAGCTGCCCCCTGGTGGTCAGTGCACTCCTACAGGGGGAGCGCCGTGAGCGCAGCAATGGTGGCAGGAGCCTCTCCCCCCTCCGCAGCAGTGCTAAGGATGTCCGACTGCCGGCAGCTGGACATCCCCCATGGGCTCCCGGACTGCAAGAGGGCGCAGGCCGGGCTGAGGGATCCCTCCCCTCCGAATGCATGAGTTTCGTGTACTGGGCCTCTAATCCTATATAATAAAGAGGTAATATGCAAATTGACCATCATGCCCTCACACAAGATGGCCAACCCATGTCATTACATGATGGCCGCCACAAGATGGCCGGCAGGGGAGGGTAGTTGTGGGCAATCAGGCCAGCAGGGGAGGGCAGTTAGGGGTGACCAGGCCAGCAAAAGAGGGCAGTTGGGGGTGACCCATCCTGCAGGGGAGGGAGGGTAGTTGGGGGGCACCAGGCTGGCAGGGGAGGGCAGTTAGGGTGACTGGGCTGGCGGGTGAGGGCAGTTGGGAGCGATCATGCCAGCAGGGGAACAGTTAGGCGTCGATCAGGCTGGTAGGGGAGTGGTTAGGGGGTGATCAGGCTGGCAGGCAGAAGCAGTTAGGGGAGATCAGGCAGGCAGGCAGGTGAGCAATTAGGAGCCAGTGGTCCCAGATTGTGAGAGGGATGTTCAACTGCTGGTTTAGGCCCGATAAATTGGCAGTCGGACATCCCCCGAGGGGTCCCAGATTGGAGAAGGTGCAGGCTGGGCTGAGGGACACCCCCCCCCTCCCCCCAGTGCACAAATTTCATGCACCGGGACTCTAGTTTTTACATAAAAGCAAGAGTCGACAGCCAACATTTACTACATGTCCGTTATTTGAAAGGCACCATTCTAGGAGATTCATTTTCAAGGAATAAAAAAATGATTAGGGTAATTATCACTTTAAGGTGAAATTAGTCTTCAGTGATCATAATGGAATGCATATGCATTAAATACCAAAAAAAATGTGCTACTAATATATACAAAAGATAAGAGCAACTAGGACCATTCCGAATAATGATATTATTTGCCCAATACCTTGAGGAAGGCTCTTTGCTAATATTTTTAAACCACAGAGTTCTTTTTTGAGTTAAGTCTTTGGTGGTGTTAGGAGAGTGAAATATGCTTAGATTCTTATAGATGTATTTAAATTTCATGTCATGAAGAGGTAATATGCAAATTGGCCATCATGCCCTCACACAAGATGGCCGCCCCATGTCATCACAGGGCTTCAAGCTCAAGCTGTGGTTTTCTTTTTTTATTATTTTTGTAAAATTTTTCACGCCAAACAAGGAATCAAGATATAAAAGCGCATTTAAATTTATAACTGTTTACTCAATATTACTAGGGTAAACAATTTAATAATTCATGAATATGCTCATGTTGTGTGTTAAAGACCTTTGAGATGAATAGTGGATTCACATGTGAAATGTGCCCTGAAAATTAGCTACTGAACAGACTTGACAAGTGTTATGCACACACATATGCATGGAGTGAGAAATTACCAACACCACTTTACTTGTTGCCATTGGATACATTGCGTGGGTCATTAAAGACCTTATTAGTTGAATCATACAGTCTTTTCTTTCATAAATGGCAGAGCTTACGTGGACGTTACCATAAACTTCTGTTGTACCATTCCCTGCCCTTCCCACATCGGATGCTTAATAACCACCTGTTTCTGGATGAATTGCTTGACCACAGATAGGTACACATGGGCGAGAGACGGACGATGTGTAAGTCTATTCCGTTCTTTTCCCCACATCCGCCTTCCTCCTATGGCTTTGTGCTTGATCCCGGCTTCCTTTCTTTCCTGGATCATTACCAGCCTTTAGGCTCTGGAATCTGATTGAATTGGGCTCGAGTCCTGGCCCATTGTAGGTCCGTGGGCAAGTTGTTCAACCTCTCCAAGCCTCAGTCCACCCTATAACATGATGAAGTATCAGGAGTTGTGGGGTTTGGTTTGGTTTTGTTGTGTTTTGTGGATGTGTTGACCATTCTATCATGCATGTAGAGCAATGTTTAAAGATTCATGTGTTAAAGATGTTTCTACGAGTGCTGCTTGCATGCCACATTGAGGACAGTTTTTTCAGTGATTGGATGTGTTGTAGATGAGAAACCCAAGGTTCAGAGGAATTACAAGTCTTGTCCTCAGCCTCACAGGTAGTAGGTGTGGCGTTGACATACACACCTGAGGTTGTGGGACCCCACCTCACCCTCTGACCATTCCACATGCCCGCTCTGTACTGGTGGGACTTAGGATCTATCCAGCTGATTGTAAGAGAGTGTCTGTCTCGAGGGGCCCTTACAATTACTTCAAGTCGGGTAACATTCATACAAGGCCAAGAACGTATATTAATCAAGAGCACAAGGAGAGAGGGACTTCTTTTTCCCTATGTTGCTAAAATAATAATAGCCTGAAAGAGGACAGTTGAAGTAAGAAAAGCATTATCGACTATGAAAGCTGACCTCACTTAAGCCCCAGGGCTAAAAGCCAGGGATGCCAGGTTCTGCTTTCTGCTATCAAGTGTCATTTGTGATTATAGATAAATGTGTTTTATATGAAAAGGAAAAAATTATGTCTCTCCAGATTTTTTACAGTGAAATTGATTACTGGGCATGATAAGTTACATTTAAGTAAAAATCCTCACAACATCTAAGACATACAAGAAATATCCACAACATCTAAGACAAACAAGTCTTCATAGAAATCTGAAATTAAAGAATGATATAGGCAAAAGCAATAAAAGTGTTGCATGGTTACTTTTGCTGGTTTAATTTCGAGTCTGTGCTTTCCGATCTCACCTCCAAGGCGGATGGTGCTGGGTGTGTGTTTCTGATGCCACCTGCAGTAAATCACCATGGATCTGATTCTCTCAGAGGCATAACAAAGGGGAAGGGGGAACCGGAAGGAGAGGAGAGAATGCTTGTTCACAACCCAGAAATGTGAAAGAGCTTCAGAGGTGGCATTTCAGCGGATACGTTGCTGTTGTTTTCTAACGTACTTGATGGTCCACTGTCAACAGAGCTACCAAATAAGAAAAGCTTATTTAATTTGATTTTCCAACTCGTTACTCCTCGAAGCACAGACCAAGGGGAGGGTTCCCTCACAGATTGCATGCCACATGTCAGAAACCTATTACCACACTCACTGGCATTATTTCACCCACTTTTTTCTGTGATATTTTAATTCTAAACTGAAGGAAGGGAAACTATACTAGAATTAGATCTTAGTTAAGTTGTGATGACTTGGCAACCTCCATTCATCCACAGATCTGTGCTATTACCCAGGGATTCTGAACGACAATTTCAACGTACCCAGTGTTCCTTTAGCAATGCCTGCAGAATGCCAAGCAAAGGAAAAGATGAGTGTGCAAGCTCCCCCCACCCCCACCTAGAGCTCATTCTATACCCTATTTCCAGGGGCCCAGGCCACCAAGTCACGGGATGGACTCCTCGGGCCACGTGCTGAGCCAGCTGCACCACTGACGTTTCTCATCCATGGCATGGTGTGCAGGCCGGGCTGGAGGGGAGATGACGTGTCTCTAAGATCCTTTTCGACATTCAAGACTTGAGATTCTATGATTGAATCGGAGTCACATCTACACAAAGTGCAGCAAAATGTTAAGTAGAATCCAACAGAGCCTCCTTCCTCTCCTGATATTTAGAGCAAAAACCTCCCTAAAATACGCAGGTGTGTTCCCGTGCGTAGCGAGAGGAGCGCAGGAAGCGAGGGCTAGAGCATTTGCAGGCGATTCCCTTGGTTTCCTGTTTGGAGTTTTGGTGGTTTTGAAAAAGGAAAGGAAGAAGCAAAATCCCTTAAAACAAAAACAAAACCGCCACGAGCCGGCCACAAGCCTGAGTCTCAAGATGGAAGGGCCGACCAGGATCAGCAGCGATGGCGGCTCCTAAGCTGCATGAGAAAGCCCGCGGCCTGGAGGACTCCGCGCCTGCCAGGCTGCAGGAGTGGAGAGTAGAGAGCGAGGGCTAGAGCAAGGGCAGGGACGGAACTGGGGGGGAGGTGCCTCTTGGCCAAGGCAGGGACTGACTTCACTTCTTTTTTTTTTTTTTTTTTGCAATTAATTTTCACTTTTTGCAATTACGTATTTTCCACTTGAAATTTCTGCTCAAAACACAGTTTCAAAGCTGAAAGGTTTACGTTGTGGGGAATTACAAATTCTGCAAAGAACTGCATTTCAGGTGACTGGCTTCAGTATGCCATGTTTAAGCGGGACACGTGTAAGGGGGGGGCATAGTGCTTTTATACTGACTTGCTTCCATTTCTGACTGATTGACTGTCGTTGCAAATACTTAAGGGGACCCATATGCCATTCAGAAATGATCCCTCTAGGAGGTCCTCTGGGTAACCGTCGTGGCATACCCCGTCTGGTGGAATCGCATCCCCCACACCCCGACTTCCACCCTCTCCTCAGTGGAGGACCTCGCTTTACACTTCAGAGAAGCAAACACACACCACCCGGAGAGAACTGGCTCCAACAGCTGCACCAGATCTGTCGGCCAGGTGTCCTGGTTCCCATCCTCTCCTCCGCCAGGCCCTCTGTTACAACGGAGGGGGTGGACCCACGCTGTCCATGGTGGCTTCCCTGAGTCTGGATCCCAGCTCCTCTGTCCTCCCATGGACTCCCTGAGTGGGCTCCTCGCTTTTTCTCCTGAATCTCCCACCTCGTCCCCTCTCTCTAAAGACCAGCCCTCGCTCCTGTGTGTCCTGGGCCCACTCCAGAAGTTCCCCCCTCTGCCTCATGAGGACAAATTGATAGTAAGTGGGATGCCCTGTCCCTGTGGTGGCCACATGTGTACGGGAAAGGGGAGCACTTAGAGCAAAGTCACAGGGAGAGATTCCACCTTGGACTTTGTCACTAGGGGGCGCCGGGCATATGGGATGAGCATTGCAAAAATCACTCAGCCAGCAGCAGTGCCTGGCCTGCCTCCTGGAGAGGAGAGAGGCTGTCAGATTGTAGATGAGAGTCAGGACCTCGCCCCATGGACCACTTTTAGGCGCCGAGTCGTCCGCGAAGGAGCATGTGCAGTGGACACGGTTTTGAAGTCAGGAGTCCTGTCTTCTCTCTGCCTTTCCGCACTGGAAGGAGGAGTGTGAGG
Organism: Myotis daubentonii; assembly: GCF_963259705.1. NCBI lineage: Eukaryota > Metazoa > Chordata > Mammalia > Chiroptera > Vespertilionidae > Myotis > Myotis daubentonii. The sequence goes on from NC_081847.1 coordinate 93,540,127, forward strand.
CTGAGGACAGAACCAATAATAAAGAGAAAGCCCCTTCCATTGCTTTCTCGGGACCTCCTGCTCCCTGTCCTGTCGCTTCCTTTCATCTTTCCCTCCGGCCGCGAGCCTAGCCCCTGAGCTCACAGGTACTCGGTCGGGCTGTCCCGGCCTCACTTTCATTCATTCTTCCTCCCAGGCTGCCCAGTCGTGTTCTGCTGCTTCATTGTTGTTCCGTGTTCATTCACTGTGAGGCTGAGTTCTCATTTGGTTTCTGTGAGTGTTTTGTAGGGTTTTCTTTCTCCTTTTCAGACACTCACATCCCCATGTTCTTACGAAGTCAATGAAACGTGTTCCCAGGTTCTGTTGGACCTGAACCGGGTGGTGATAGACGAAGTGCTGCCTGAAGCCAGAGGGACAGGTTCTCACACGGATCGGGTGACGGGAAGAAACATAAGAGGGAAAACCACATTCTCACCTCCTATTCTCTTACAGGACACAAACAGGGGAAAATCACACTTCCTGGTGTGTCAGGACTGAAACCTCAGGTTGCAAAGCGAACGGTGCGGCCAAAAAAGCTTGCTTTTGTCCACAGGACCCAACACCTGGTGGAATTGATTTTCTTTTCCAAAGTCACCATTTCTTCTGGTTGTCCTGGGAAGAAGTTGTAAGCGACATAAAAGGTGACGTGCCATCTTTAGGGGACATCAGACACCTCCCGGCAAACACGGAGCCCTTCCGTCGCCCGGCCCCTGAGTGTGAAGGGGAGCCCCCCCCCCCCCCGGCACGCACCCCGCTGCGGAAAGTCCCTGCAGTGATAATTAAGAAAATAATTGCAAGTACAATTCGCCGGCCGCGCCGGCCCGCCAGCCCGCCAGCCTGCAGTGCGAGCGCTCCCTCCACTGACCTAGTTTGTGCGCTTCCGGCGCCGCTCCCGGAGGGCGGCTGGGTCTGTGAGGAGTGAGGTGGTGGGCTGCCACTGGAAACCGGGATTTGGTCCCTGTTCCCTGGGCTCACCATGTGGTCACGGGAAAGCCTGCACGTCCTCAGTGTTTCCGGTGGAAGATGATTAGTGTAATTGTTGATTACTCCAGTGATTTGATTTCAATAAGCCACTCTCAGCACCCCCCTCTGCCCTCGACCTTCAAATAAACTTTTCCTCCCAAGCAACAAATGCTGCTTCGGATGCCACTTTTCACATCATTATTATTCCCAAATTAGTTGTAGCTCAATAATTTAAAGCTACTTGTTTAAAGCTAAATCGAGTCATAAGACATCCATCTAGTTATAACAAATAGAAAAATTAATGTTCATGCCTTTTTTTTGGCTTAGTGAAAGATTTTGATTTTTCTACATTTTTGCCATTTGAGTGCCCTCCCACTGGGCTCCACTCCATGGAGCCAACGTCATCACATTGTTAAATGTACGCAGTCATTAATGTTGTGCAATTCCTTAATACTTCCAGGGAGATAGGACATTGGCTTTTGGTGCGCACCGCCAACTATCACATCCCTATATCGCACCCACTTTCTGGCTTCTGGGAACCCCAAGGTGGCCACGATCACAAGGAGCCAGGTCTGCGGCAGGAGCCGTGAGCAGACTCCCCTAATGAGGACTGTGATGTCCTGTGTGTAATGCGCAAACCATGGGGGAGCCAGCGCTTTAGCCAACAGAGCAGGCATTTCCCCAGGGCCATGCCCTCCTGGCAAGAGGTTTTGGAAGTTTGTGAGGACAGTGTGTTGTTGCCACAGAGATTGGAGGTCGCTGCCATTTAGTGGAAGGGACCCAGCACTGCTAGGCGTCCTGCAATGCGCAGGCCAGTCCTGCCCGCACAGAGCTACGTCCGGTCCCAGTGGCTTCCCGAAACCCTGGTTACAATTAGGTGCCCTAGATTCTTACTCTACTTGAGATATCAACACAAAGAAACCCTTGCTATCATTAGAGGCACTAAATTTTCCAGAAAGCAATTACCATGTAAAGCAAAGAAAAATGCCTTTTTATTTTGTTCAGGATTTGACGGAGAATGATGCTCCATTCCCTGCCTTCTTATATCATCTGTTTGCATGTCATGTCCTTTGGGTCAGTGATCTCCACAGTGGGTGGCTCAGACCTAAAGGGCATGCAAGGTCATATGTTAAGGAAGAATATATTAGAATTTCCATTTATGCGTATTTTTATCTTTTCAATGATCTCTTTTGGGGTGAAGTAAATTTTATGAGATCAAATATTCTACCACAGTGCCTTATGATTGATAGATGATGGATAGATAGATGATAGATAGATAGAACAAGTAAATGACCAGGAAAGCTTAGTGTCACACCATGGAAAAGACTTTAAGAACATTTAAGCCATCAGTCGGACATCTCCCGAGGGCTCCTGGACTGCGAAAAGGCGCAGGCCGGCTGAAGGATCCCCTCAACCCATGCATGAATGTCGTGCACTGGGCATCTAGTATTTAACTATACTAATACTACCTCTGTGATATTTTGTAATAATACTTACAAAATCCCTGAAAGGTAGGTAATTTTTATCCTCTTGGTTACAATGTAGGAAGTTAGAGAGAGAAAAACAGTTTTCTCGACATATAGAAAATTATATCCTATATAATCCTATAGACTGAGTGGCCAGATTATTATGACCAGCCAGATTATTATGACCACCCCATCAGTACAATGAAGTGAATTAGTCATGCAAAGAATAATAATAATAATAAAACCTTGAGAGTATTTGCTTAGGAAGTTTTCAATATTCAGTATTTTTGGAAGAGTCAATGCAGTACTGATGGGGTGGTCATAATAATCTGGCCACTCAGTGTATATAAAAGGCCAATATGCAAATCAACCAAACATTGGAACGACCAGACGCTATGATGCGCACTGACCACCAGGGGGCAGACGCTTAATGCAGGAGCTGCCCCCTGGTTGTCAGTGTGCTCCCACAGGGAGAGCACTGCTCAGCCAGAAGCTGGGCTCATGGCTGGCGAGCACAGTGGCGGTGGCGGAAGCCGCTCCTGCCTCAGCAGCAGCGTTAAGGATGTCAGACTGATGACTTAGGCCCACACGGGGAGCGGGCCTAAGCCATCAGGTGGACATCCCCCGAGGGTTCCCAGACTGCGAGAGGGTGCAGGCTGGGCTACAGGAACCTCTGCCCACCCCCACCCCCTGCCCTGAGTGCACAAATTTCATGCGCCAGGCCTCTAGTACTATAACAAAATCCTTTTACTTCTCTAACTTTCATGTTTTCTTTATATAAATTTAAATTTTTTGCTGTGTTTAAATTTAAAATTAAATATTGAGTTTGATTTTAGGAAACAGTTCATTATTTTTGGAAATGCATTTTTTGAGACCCAAGTAAAGTCAGTTTCAATGACACAAATTAAAAATCTAATATCGTGCTTGGAACACAGTTTTTGAGTGCACACTGCATCCGTGGTGAGATTTACATTCAACAATGAATTATTGTGTGAGGGGCTAAATCCTGCCAGGACTGATTTGGAAAATCCAAAGTGGAATATTTTGAATACTACAGTTTAATATGAATTGAACAGGCAAATAGTATTTTTATTTTTTTAAGTAATAAAATGTTTCAGTAAATTGTTAGACTATTTATTACCTGCTCTGTGGCTCTGAGCCATAAATCGGCGGCTGTGCCTGACGTGTAAGCAAACACTGTTGTGCGTAAATGCGGTATCAGCATCTTCAGAGTGTGTTGCACAATCTCATCATCACGATCAGTTTCTGCTCTTCTTCCCCAGAGAAGGACTGTCCATCCTAACTCCGTGGTGAGGAGCTGGTTTTCATGATGTTCTTCCAGGAGCCCCCATTCTTTCAATGGGGTGCTAGCCAGAACGACTGAGGGGGGGGGGCGGGGGCTGGGGAATGGCCAGAGCCTGCAGCTACCAAGAGAAAGACCATTGGCACTGCGGGCAGCGCCCCCACTGTCCCCTTAGAGCCTGACCCCTGAGGTCCTTTCCATACATCCCCCGTGACCATCAGGGACGGTCAGCGTTTACACTGTGAATTCCTTCCCCTCTGACATGCATGAAAGAGAGTAGGACATAATAGTCACTCTGGAATTTTTATATGCTCCCTTTTTCATCTTTTCTCTTCTTTGTTCTCCTGTCCACTCATTAGTTATCCCATATTTTTTTAATATCTGTATCCTGTCTAACCCAGTGCCAGATCCTGCGATTGCAGAAACAGGGACTTATTCTCTCAGAAGGGAAGACAGGTGTGCAAACCAGCACGTGAGACTCGAGGCCACGTGTGCCGCAATCCAGGGTGTCACGCGGCACGATGGAGAGAGAGGGGAGGTAAAGTCTGCAGCCTCGCGAAGCTCCCGCAGGCCGCCCAGGGCAGCACCTGGGACGATGGGAAGCTGGTCTGCAGCGCTGACTCGGGTTGTGCCCTGAAGCAGCGACTGGCTGTGCCTTCGCTGCTGCTGCTGGTGAGGACCGTTCCCATGTTTCAGGCTCCCCATCCGCATGCGCCGTGGGTAGATGCCATACTCACAGCCTCCCATGGCCACAGCAAAAATACAGTTAAACTCAAAGCAACCACCATTCAGAACGACCTGAAATCTGTCTGAATGGAAGTCCTACAACTAAGGACAGAAAGACGGAGCCTCGGCAAGCCTGGCAGGAGGGGTGGATCTGCGGGTCATGTGATGGGAGCTTTGTTTACTCCACACTGGCCATCGAGGTGGGAGAATGACCACAGAAACCGTGCCTCCGAAGGCCGTGCGCAGAGGCCAGCATGCAGGTCTGCAGACGGACACCTCCCTCCTGCTGATCGATGGCTGGGCTGCACCTGTCCTCCCCCCCCCCCACGGACTTCCCGTCCCCCACCCCCCCCCACGGACTTCCCGTCCCCCAGCCCCCCCCCCCACGGACTTCCCGTCCCCCCGCCCCCCCACGGACCTCCCGTCCTGCCCACGTGCTCATCACAGGGGCACTTAGTGGCCCGGGACGATGGATGCTGCCCACTCCCACCCTGAGCGGAACGCTCGCTGCCGTGAAGTGTCTCGGGCCGCGTGCCGATTGGTGCCGGTCACGCGTGGCTGCTTTTTTGAATGGAATGAAGATGGGAACCTCACTGTGAAGATGGGACCCTCACTGTGAAGATGGGAACCTCACTGAAGAACGGCCATCATCTGCCTCGATCCTGGGCGAGGCCTTGTTTACGGTTGGCACTTAGGTGCGGCAGGCTGTGCCTGCTTCTGTATGTTATGTTTTGTTCTTACACAAAGGAACTTTTAGCTGTATTTTATGGGTGTGTGTGTACGTGTGTGTGTTTCCCAAAACCAAAAGTCCTATTTAACAACAGTCCTATTCTGCAATGAATTCTAATCTCCCAATTCACTCTTGATCTGGAAACTAAGCGGGGGAGAGGGGAGCAACATTCCACCTCAGCGCTGAGCATGAGAAAGAGAAAGCAGGAGCCCCTGTGGCCCGTCACCCGTGGCCGTCAGCACCCCAGTGTCCTCGCACCCCCAGGCCACTTGCATCTGGGTGATGCTGACCAGCTGTGAGGACAGGCAGGGAGTGAAGAGTGGACCCTACAGTCTTAGGGTTACTTGACACTCGCAGATCCTTCCTGCCCTGGGATTGGGCCACGGAGAATGCAGGCTTCTGCCTTGGCCAGGGGGTTGCTGTGAAGTAATTCCACGGCTCCTTTCCTTCCCTTTGCTCAGTTCTGCCCTCGGTCAAATATTCATCATTCGCCGTTATAAATTCTGAAATCATTTTCCCCCAGGAAAGTGTGGACTTTCTGTTTTAACAGACTCATCCCTGGTAGGGCTGCTGGCCGCAGGCAGCGCTGCCGGAACAGAATCTGCATGTGGGAGCGTAAACGCTGGGCGGTCTCAGAGGCAGGAAGCCGGGCGGGTAACGCAGAGCAGAGGCAGGTGGATGCAGACGGGAAAATCCATTCCTGGGAAGCTTTCTGACGCCGGCGTGTGAGGGGCTGAATAACCGAACGCTACCATATGTACTGACCACTCATTCCGCCGGGGTCTCCAGAGCGCAGAACTCCACTAACGCTGTAGTCCGCTCTGTCTCTTTGGCCGCCACCTTATGTTTGGTGCATAATGATTTTTGCCATGATTATCTTTATTCATGGATCAATTTTTTAATATGTTTTTTATTAATTTCAGAGAGAGGAAGGGAGAGGGCAAGAGAGATAGAAACATTGATTGGCTGCTTCCTGCACTCACTAGCCGGGCATGGATTAATTTTATTATACAGTTGGATTAAACACTAGCTACTGCCTGGCCAGCATGATTCCCATGAACCAGGAGGTCACAGTTCAAGTCCCAGTCAGAGCACATGCCCGCATATTGGGCTGGATCCCCAGTGGGGTGTGTACAGGAGGCAGCAATCAATGCTTCTCTCTCATCATTGATGTTTCTATCTCTCTTTCCTTTTCCCTTCCTCTCTGTGAAATCAACAAAACATATTGAAATAAAAAAAAAACCACTAGCTACTTGCAGTGGACACGAATGTATTAAGAACCTGTTATACTTCTAGGATGGGCGGTTATAAATGTTAGTAAGAATGGCCTCTTGCCTTAAAGAGCTCATAGTCTTGTCTGGAGAGAAGATGAAGAAAGCATGCTAAGTCTATGGCAGAAGGCATATAGGAACACAGAGGAGGTGTACGTACGCCTGACGGGGCAGAGGTGGGGGGACGGGGAGAAGGCTCCCTGGGAGAAGAAACTTCTGCTACCGTCATGGAGCTCTGGGGAATGCTGGGACATAGCCTGGACGTGGTGAGATAGATGCAACATCTTTCGGAGTAATTGGGGAATCCGTGTTAAAAGTAAAAAAAAAAAATGTTTACACCTAGAATTTTCCCTTTGAAACTTTACTCTCAAGTTATATTTAAGAAAGTTAAAAGATAAAAAATTTTTAAATGGAATGTTAATTGCAGTTATTTGTAGTAACAGTATTGAAACCAGAAATAGAGGTATTTTTAAGGAAATTATAGTCTGTTCACTCAAAGGACTATAGAGCAGCTACTCCTGATTTTTGAGAAGAATTTATCACAGCGTTCGGTGATTTATTCTACAAATAGGTGTTGTTCGGTCTGTGCCGAACCTTGGCCTGGGCTTGAGCTCCTACCTGAAGGGGCTCCAGGGAAAATGGGGACCACAGTGATTCAGTTCACTTTCAGGAGGAGGGCGGTGGACTCACGGTGGCATAACCGTGGTATTGGAATGCAGAGGGGGCCCAGGCCAATCAAAGTAGCAGGACCCGTGGAGCCAGCAAAGGGTGATGGTGCAGGACTTGAGTTTTTGAATGACAAGAGGGAGACAGGAAATGGATAGATAGAAAATTTCTCATTTTATAATGTTATGAGGGAAATAGAAGCAGAAAATACATTGTAAATGCAGGTTGACCACAATTGTATAAAATAGTGAAGAAATGAAGTGTCAGCCGTGGCCGTCTGGGGCTAGAGCTCCTAAGGGTGATTCTTTCCTCACGTTTCCTCTTCAGCCTCGCCCAAACATTCTCCTTGAACGTGCGTTGCTTTTCTAATGAAAGAAAAAGATGCCAGCGGTTGTCAGAGGAGGATAAAGACAAAGGGCTCCGTTTCATAGGGTTACTGTGTACAAACCCGCATACACCTGGTCGACCTCTCCAGCAGACCTGGGTGGCGCGTCTCCAGGACACAGCCCACAGAGGATGCCATCCACAAGGAGGCAAGGCCCTCGTGTTCCCTGGCACCCTGGCCTGATCCTGAAAACAAACAGAGAACTCAGAACACACACACCTGTGATGCCTGCATGGGGCACCTAGAAAGTTCTTACCGTCAGCCGGCTAGCATGACTATGACTCAGTGGTTGAGTGTCGACCTATGAACCAGGAGGTCACGGTTTGATTCCTGGTCAGGGCACACGCCCGGGTGGTGGGCTCGATCCCCAGTGTGGGGTGTGCAGGAGGCAGCCGGTCCATGATTCTCTGTCACCGTTGATGCTTCTGTCCCTCTCCCTCTCCCTTCCTCTCTGACATCAATAAAAACGTGTTTTAAAAGAGGAAGTTCTTCCTGTCTACGGTTCTGCCTCTCGCATTCACCCCGCGGTGGAGAGCCCGCTCTGCTTAGCCCTGAGCGAGGCACTGAGTCCGCCGCTTACTAAATGCCTCCGTGCCTTCCCTGTGCGTCACACTCTGAACGCATGAGGCTTTTTCATCAAGTTTTCACTTTCCTGTTCTCCTCAGCCCTGGGAGCTCGCGAGGGCCCGTGTCCTTTTTCTCCTCTTACAACGGAAGAAAGTAACCCTTTAGATGACGTTTCCTGCCTCCAGTGACCAGGCTGGTGGGTGCTGGGACCAACACTGGGACCCAGACTTCTTCCTGAACATGGTGCTTGTCCCTGTGCGTTCACGAGTGCCCAGGGTGGGCGGACCCACACTCACGAGGGCAGAGGAAGTGGCTTATTTTTTTTTAATTAATATAAAACAACAGTGTGTTTATTAATGTTGAAGTAGGCTCCATAATCAAGCCAGTGATATAATAATATATACTCATATTTACATACTTAAATATTAAAGTTTCATCATTACATGTATATGTCATTACTTTTTTAAATTATTTTAAATGTTATTGGGTGACATTAGTCAACATGAACATACAGGTCTCGTGTGTGGATTACTAATTTACAACATCTGTATATGGGACCATGTGCCCACCACCCAGAGTCAGGTCTCCTGTCACCTCATGTTAGGACCCCTTTCTCCCCCCCACCCCTTCCCTCAGGCAACCCCCACACTGCTGTTTGTGTTCATAAGTTTCAGTTTTATATCCCACATGTGAGTGAAAGCATAGAGTTCTTAGCTTTCTCTGTTGGACTTATTTCACTTCGAGAATAGTGTTCTCAGGGCCCATCCATGTTGTTGTAAATGGCGCTGTTTCATCGTTTCTTATGGCCACGTAGCACTGCACTGTGTACATGCACCACCTCTTCTTTACCCATCCTCTATCGCAGGGGCTTTGGCTGTCTCCAACTCTTGGCCACCGTGAATAATGCTGCAGTGAACATAGGGGTGCATATATCTTTGCATATAAATGATTTCGAGTTTTTCAGGTATGTACCCAGGAGAGGGTTTGCTGGGTTGTATGGTAGCTCTGTTTTTAATTTTTTGAGGAATCACCAGACCGCTTTCCACAGTGGTTGTACCGTCTGCATTCCCACCAGCAGTGAATGGGGGTTCCCTTTTCTCCACAACCTCTCCAACACGTGTCATTGCTTGTCTTGTTGGTAATGGCCACTCTAACGGGTGTGAGGTGGTCTCTCATTGTAGTTTTGGTTTGCATTTCCCTGATTGCCGGTGAGGTTGGACATCATTTCATAGATCCATTGGCTGTGTGTATGTCTTCTTGGGAAAGGTGTATTTTCAGGTCCTCTGCCTTTTTAATCCGCACGGGTTCCAGTGTTTGGGAGAGTTCTAGTACATGATAGATGTCCCTTACATTTTTGTTGGGGGCAAAGAACAAAAGGATTGTTAATACTCCGATTTAATACTTAATATCCTTAAGCAATCTAGTCTGAGGTAGAAAAAGCAACAAAAGAACTTATATGCACAGACAGTAGTGCCACAGGCCAGGCACTATAGGAGATGGAGGGTGAGGGTGGGGGCAGCGTGAAGGGGATCAATGGGGGGAAAAGGGGACATCTATAATACTTTCAGCAATAAAGATGAACTTTAAAAAATAATAAGGTGCTCATCCCAGAAAAAATATAAACACAAAAATCAAAAAAAGGGGGAAGAAACAGGGGTTAGTTAGGAAGTGCGGAAGGAAATCTTTGAGACAAAGAGATTCCTAACTAAACAAAGTAGAATAATTTCCCATGAATTTCTGTCTCACTCTGAGTAAAGTAAATCGATATCCCATACTGAACATCACTTTACTTTGGAAAAGTGAAAAGGAATGGGAGGAGAGAATGTGAGAATCGTGAGAGCACCTCTTCCTCGCACGTGCTCACACCGCCCTCCTGCCCGCATGAGAGGACTCCGTTAGCATCCGCTGCTGAACACGAGGCTACCCCCGCACTCCTGCCAAGAGAGGAACTTTTTAACTCACCAACCTGGCGCCTGTAATCATGCCTCGTGACTTCGGCTGTATAGCCGCCTGGGAAAGTTCTCTAGGGACAGGTGGGACACCGGCTCATCACCACCACCACGCGGCACCGAGTCGGGTTCCGCTCATTGGAGTCCTCTCTGTTTGGCTGGGCTTCAAGTGGTCCCCAATCCAGTGGAACCCTCCTGTCGCGGCGGGCGCGGTGTTGGTAAACAGCTGAGCGGTACACACAGGAGAACCCCCACTGAGGGATGAGAAGGAAAACTAAGCTGATGTCTGCGTGGCCCTAGCCCCTCTAGACCCGTGGTTCTCAACCTCCCTAATGCCACGACCCTTTAATACAGCTCCTTATGTTGTGGTGACCCCCAACCATAAAATTATTTTCGTTGCTACTTCATAACTGTAATGTTGCTACTGTTATAAATCGTCATGTAAATATCTGATGTGCTATATGTGTTTTCCGATGGTCGCGACCCACAGGTTGAGAACCGCTGCTCTAGACTGTTGTCCAAGCTCATTCCTGCAATAGTGACTCCCCCGAGGTACTTGTGACCAGCTGTGCGGGCGGACGTTCTCCCTGATGGGGAGCAGCTTTAGGTCCATATTACTTTCCTTTTTTTCTAAATGACCTTTGGGAATGGCTTCCGATAACGTGACGCTCCGGGCTTGGCAATGAAAGGTCACTCTCCACTGAGACTCAGTGCGGATAGATTTGTTCTGCCTGCCGCGGCCGTGCCTTCAGGACCCGCTGCTGCACTTGGCCCGGTCGTCTCTCTGACCCAGGCATTTAGACAGCTTCCATCTGGATTTGGTTAACTTTTTTTGGGGGGGGGGGGTACAAATTAAATGGCTTTGATATTCTCCAGTAACACGTTCTGTAGAGATGATGACACTTTCCTCAGAAATGTAAGAAATGGAGTGGGAGATGCATGTTGGACTTCTCATAAGATGACTGACTTTAGGCAGATGCGTCTGGCCCGTGCCTGCCCTGCACACATGGCAGGCATGGAGGCCACGCTCCAGGCACACGGCGTTCCCCAGGCCCTCACCCCCCTCTCACCTTTCCCTTCAACAAAGACCATTCCTTCTAAGGGGATGGGGGGTAGGGGTCGGCTAATGGTTTGGCTCAGTGGATAGAGCGTTGGCCCGTAGACAGAAGGGTCCCAGGTGAAGGGCCCCGGTTCCATTCTGGTCAAGGGCACGTACCTCAGTTGCAGGCTCGATCTCTGACCCTGGTCAGGGCACGTGCAGGAGGCAGCCAATCAATGTGTCTCTCACATCGATGTTTCTCTCTCTCCGTCTTCCCCCCTCCCTTCCCCTCTCTGAAAAATCAATGGGAAAATACCGTCGGGTGAGGATTAACCAGAAGTAAAAGTGGGGGGTTATGAAGCCTCCAGTGCAGGCAGCCATGCCATCGTGCGCACTGCCCAGGGCTGCATGCCGGGCAATGCACGAGGCGGAATCGCTTTTCTCTGCTGACCCAAGGGCGGTGCCCACGTCTCCTGCCCCGTCTTCCCCTCACCAGCCCCGGGGGGGAGGGGGGGGGCGGTTCCCATGGGAGCTCTGTGTGGATTCTCACCTGCGGCTGCCGCTCTGCGCAGCCTCTACAGGGGAGTCCCAGGGCGCCTCCTCTTGTCCTAAAGTCCGTCCATGGTGGGAAGGACCCCGAAGCCTGAGGAGGCCATCTCCTCTCCATGGCTGAGCAGCTGGGCGCTGACTGTGGGCTCAGGGAGGGACCGCACCCCTAACCCCTGCCTCCTCCGTCCTCGCCCCAGCACTGCGCCTGGAGAGCCACGCTGCTCTGTTGCTTGGCACGTCGGGACCTGGGAGGACCGGCCCGGCGTCGGGGGAGCTGGGTTCCCATTCAGGGTCCGCCATTGACCAGTCACAGGATTGCGAGGTAGTGGCTGGTCCTGGATGCCGGAGCTTTGTCTGCACACAATGTGTTAACAGGATTGATCCCCGCAGCGTCAGTGAGGCAGCGTCCCGCCTGGACCCCACCCCGTGTCGCTGAATGAGTGTCTTTGTACCCGCTTCCTCGGGGACAGCGCCAGGCCCTGCAGCGCGTCTGGTCCTGATTTCAAAGGAGGTGCCGCGGGGCCGGGCCGCCCTAAGAGCCTGGGAGTGGAGCGGCCTCCTCCAGAACCAGGTGCTTCCATTTGCCCCGAGCTCATCGGCCCTCCCGATGAGCGTAGAGTTGGGGTACCTGTTGGGAGCCCTTCAAGCCTCCTCGCTGCTGGCAGCACCCTTGGAGGATTGCTCCCAGACCCTGGGTGCTTCCTGAGGCGGCGGGAACCCCTGCTGCCCGGTCAGCATGGAAGCGTGTGGGGACACAACAGCCCCCCACTTTGCCTGGAGATGGACTAAGACCTGAGATGGAACGTGCGGCGCGGCACCCCTCAAGGACCAGGCTGAGCCTGCGCTCCTGGGACCACCGGCCCCCTCCCTGCCCCTGCCCTGCCCTGCCCCAAGGCCTGGCTTCCCTGGAGGAGAGCCCTGCCTGACGCAGCAGGAGGCTTCGGCAGCCACGTGTGGTTGACAGGACACAGGCGGTGTGTTGCCCAAAGACCCACGTCCACGCCGTGCCCCGTAGTGAGGCCGCGGCCCCAGCGAGTTGCCCAAAGCTCAGAGCCTCCCCTCCTGTTTGCAGAGTGAATGTAATGATAATGCCGCTCTGCCTCCAGGGAGTTGTTGGGGAGACCAGACCCTGGATTGTGGGAGGGTTTGAAAGCTGCCAGGCACCACGCAAGCATTATGTAGTTACTTAAACACGGGCTCATTTTTTAACCTAAACAATGTCAACCTACGACAGAAGTTACTAGTAGGTTTTCTGCAGAAACCAGCTCAACAGCAGTGGTGAGATTTAGAAAACACCTTTCCCAGGGTGGTCTCCCCCCACTCCTCCTTCCCGCATTCCTGGTGCTTCTTCCATCTGAAAGTTTCCTCTTCCTGTCAGCAGCTCGTAGGTGTCCAGAAAGTCGCTGGGGAAGGAGGAGGGGGCGCCACTAGCCAGGGTCTCGGGTGCTGACCACCTCCTGCCTGGTCCTAACCCCCGGTTGTCATGGTATCAGACCCTCCTTTCTTTCCTTTCAAAATGTTCTAAAAGTTCAGAAAGGAAAGAGAACATTTCTCAGGACTGCTCTACATTGTCATAGATCATAGTTCAAATCCCACGCTTTGCATTTCGTGATGTGCTCGTGAATTGATGGACCACCGCAAAATAGAGCTAGTGAGACATGTGGCCCAGATGGTGGCCTGATTGGAAACATCCCAACGTGTCTGAAGAGCAGAGCACGCGTGCAAAGTTTTCTTCCACGAGGGCCCCCAGGATTCCTGATAAGGTTTTATGGTTAAGGAGGATCTAGTTAGAGAGCTCAGCATGAGAGCGTTAGGAGACAGGAGTAGTCAGGTACCAAAAGTACCTGGCAAGCACTTAGCACCAGGAATGGAAGGGAGCCTAGTGCCTAGCCCTGGTGGAGGAAGCAGATGCACAGAGATCAGCCAATCAGAATTGGTGGAGGAAGCAGATGCACAGAGATCAGCCAATCAGAACTGGATAAGTGCCCGGCATCCTTGGACCGATGCTATCCAGTCTAGGGTCCAAAACCACTCCGTGGTCCACAGTGACGCCTCCTCAAGTTTTTATGAGAAATTGAAATTCCTGGTGCGTCCCCCCGGAGCCTCTTACCCACTGAGCGGCGCCTCATTAACTCTACTGTCCTCTGGGACTCCTCTGCCATCTGATGGCTCACGCCTCCATGCCTGTGTCAGGTCCCTAATCCTGCCAGGTGCGATTCTAGACCCTGAACAATCCACGTAGAACAAGACAGAGCCCGTCCCAGCTGACCAGCTGAGGAGCTTTCATTCCAGTGGATCAAAACGGGCCAGGAGTGAGGATTAAACTCAGGAGAAGGGCAGGTTGTAATTAGGAGCCCAGGAGGAAACACCCGGAGGGGTGGGACCACGCGGAGCCAGGCGAGCCCTCGCTCCAGAAGCTGCCTGGGCCCGGAGGCCTGGCCCCCCTGCGGCGTTGGAGCTGGGACAGGAAGAGGGAGAGCTCTGAGGAAGGGAGGCTCAGCAAGGCTGGGAAGAACTTGACCCCCAAGTGACCCAGAAGAGGCCGGGGCAGCTGGGGTTTGTGAACAAGGAGCAGGGTGTCCAAGGATGAAGGTGAGGAAGCCAGAGGTCACTGTGGGGCCGTGGGAAGAAACTGGCTTTCATTCTCAGTGACTCTCAGCATTTGAAACTAAACCCGCGTTTATGACACACACACCTGAAAGTGTATCTGAAATCAGAGCCAAGGCCAGGACCTGTCCCATCAGCCTGTGTGAGTACCACTGGCTCCCACCCGGCTCGCTGCGGCAGCCAGCTCACCCTTCAAGACTTCTTTCTTCTCTGGCCAGCATGGCTCAGCAGTTCCACATCGACCTATGAACCAGGAGGCCACCGTTCAATTCCCGGCCAGGGCCCATGCCCGGGTTGCGGGCCACCGCGGCTGGGCATGTAGGAGTCTATGTTCATGACTAGTTGGACGTAGAGAAGCCTGTGTCCCTTATTTTGGCCACAAATGCGTAGGTTGTACAATCAGTTCCCTGGCCCTTTTTATGTTGTGATGAGGAAAAGAAATAAAAAGAGTCATAAGAGAGGCTACATTTACACTTGAAGGTGCATAAACATCTGACCACTATGTGGTACACCTGAAACTAATATTATCTGTCAACTGTGATCGAAAACAAATTTTAATTAAAGAAATAAAAATGTCCTAGGGATACGTGAAAACAGGTGGCCCCATGTAGTGGCACTTCCTATGGGCCAGGTACCGTGCTAATCATGATGCACGCGTGTCCCTTGGCCTCCTGAAGGCCTCACAGGGAGGGATTATTCTGATAACCCGCGTTTTCAAAGAAGAAGTCAAGGCTGGGAGGCGCTGAGTAAGTGGCCGAGGTCACACAGCCTGGAACTAGGAGAGTTGGTACTGGAACCCCTGTCCGTCCGACACCGGGGCCCTGCCCCTGATCACCACAGCCTCGTGCTGCAGGATGGTCTGAAGTCTGCAGCTGAAGAGACACGTGGGGAGCTGTTCCACTTGCTTTTTCATGCTTTTTGGAAGCACAGGCTGGACTCTGCGCCGGCGGCCTCATGTCCGTGAAGGTTTTCCACTTGAACAGCTGGGGGAGCTTGTAGGCAGTTCATCGTCTCACTCTCTGCTTCTTACAAACAGACCCAGGGCTCAGCAGGGAGCACCAGCCTCAGCTTCTCTGACTCGCCTGCCCACCGCTGAGTTCTAGAAGCTCTGAGAGATGCCGGCTGAGCGGAGGGCGTGGGTCCGGAGGAGGAGAGCTGGCCTCGCTCCGCGCCTGTGGGGTCCCTGGAAGGGGCAGGGGAGGGGTCATTTAAGGAACGCGCTGGCAACATGGGATTTTCTCAGGCACGTGCGGGAGGTGCTGGGGCAGCAGAAGGCGCCCTGTGTGCAGGGCAGACAGGCTGGGGGTGGGGTCTGCCCTGCGAGGGAGGGGTTTGGGCTGTTTGTTCACTGTGTCCTCAGTGCAGTGCCTGGTGCTTAGAATGCCCTCTGTGTGCTGGGTAATTGAATGGGCAAGTTAAATGGCTATGAAAGCCCGGCTGGCATGGCTCCGGGGTTGAAGGTGGACCTATGAGCCAGGAAGTCATGGTTCAATTCCCGGTCAGGGCACAGGCCCGGCTGCGGGCTTGCTCCCCAGAGTGGGGCGTGCAGGAGGCAGCCGATCCGTGATTCTCTCGTGTTTCTGTCTCTCTCTCCTTCTCTCTTCCTCTCCTTGAATTCAATAAAGACATTTTTAAATAGCTGGGAGAGCCTCCATTTCTTCATCTAAGTCATGAGTTTGTCTCAGAAACATCCGCCTGAGAGTTCAAAACAAGCAGAAAAGCTTGATCATTGCGGGATCAGGTGTGCTTCTCAGGCTCCATCCATCTCCGGAAGGACTTCTAGAAGTCTCCAGAATGTGTCCTCCCTGACTCTAAACACAGTACCGCCTACCCCTGCCCCCTGCCGCCTGCCAGTCGGCTCGCTGGTGTACCAGGCACCTGTGCAGGCATTTGCTGCAGCGGCCTTCACCCCAGCACCCAGGTGTTGGCCACCCCCACCCCCCACCCCAGGGCTGCTGCTGTCCGCAGGCCAAAGCCCACATGTACGAGTGCATGTCCCCGAGGAAACCGAGGCCACGCTCAGGCTGAAGTAAGTGGAGGGCTCTTTAGAAAGTCCTGCTTCCAAAATGTGGGGGCAGGAGGAGGAGTCGGGCCACGGGAGGTACTGTTCCCCCAGGGTAGTCCCTGGAGACAGGACCACAGGGCAGCAGAGACGGGGCAGCTGGGAGAGGGAACATTCTGGAGGGGCAAGTCTTCCTTAAATGCTTCCTCCTCTGCAAGTCTTCCCCGACACCAGGCCGCCCGGCCTCCTCCCTCGCTGTGCTGACTGCACGCTGCCTCCCTCCTAACAGCCCCGAGGCCGGGGTTGTCCTGTGTGTCTGTCTACCACACTGTGGGGAGGGACTGGCACACCCTCCGTCTCTGCATCCCTGTGTCCAGCCCAAGGCCGGCGCCAGGCAGACCTTCAGAGGTGGGTCTTAAACGGCTGGACCACTGGGTGAGCGCAAGGGTGCCTGTCCTGAGGTGCAGAGAAGAAAAGCCATTTTCAGCGCCTCCGCCGAGCCTTCGCGTCCAAAACAGAAATACCTTTCTCTTCAGATCGATGCAGTGCATGTGTCTAATAAAAAGGCTTTTAAAACACAGATGCGTCTAAATTGAAAGTGAATATTGCTCCTCTCCCACGGGGCCCTGCGTACAACAAGGGTTCAAGGGCATCGCCTCTGACCTCTTCATTGCTCTATAAATCCACGTTCTTTTTAAAGCAGATTCGTTGTATGCACTGTTCTGAGAACACAGCGAAGGTGTTGTTTAGAGGGTGATACACGCATTGCCCTTGTTATTTTAATAGCTAGAGTCGTGCCTGTCTGAGCATGACAGTGAGAAAGCAGGGACCAGGAGGGGGTGGTGGCAGCTCAAAATTTAGGACACAGCTCGCCACCTCCCAGCTCTGTAACTGCCCTATAGTCACAGCCATCTTCCCTCTGCAGGCCCAGCCTCCTCCTTCCCTCTGCAGGCCCAGCCTCACCTTCCCTCTCCAGGCCCAGCCTCCACCTTCCCTCTGCAGTGCCGGCCTCCTCCTTCCCTCTGCAGGCCCAGCCTCACCTTCCCTCTGCAGGCCCGGCCTCACCTTCCCTCTGCAGGCCCGGCCTCCTCCTTCCCTCTGCAGGCCAGGCCTCACCTTCCCTCTGCAGGCCCGGCCTCCTCCTTCCCTCTGCAGGCCCGGCCTCACCTTCCCTCTGCAGGCCCGGCCTCCTCCTTCCCTCTGCAGGCCCGGCCTCACCTTCCCTCTGCAGGCCCGGCCTCACCTTCCCTCTGCAGGCCCAGCCTCCTCCTTCCCTCTGCAGGCCCAGCCTCCTCCTTCCCTCTGCAGGCCCGGCCTCACCTTCCCTCTGCAGGCCCGGCCTCACCTTCCCTCTCCAGGCCCAGCCTCCTCCTTCCCTCTCCAGGCCCGGCCTCCTCCTTCCCTCTGCAGGCCCAGCCTCACCTTCCCTCTGCAGGCCCGGCCTCACCTTCCCTCTGCAGGCCCAGCCTCCTCCTTCCCTCTGCAGGCCCAGCCTCCTCCTTCCCTCTGCAGGCCCAGCCTCACCTTCCCTCTGCAGGCCCGGCCTCCT
Organism: Myotis daubentonii; assembly: GCF_963259705.1. Lineage (NCBI taxonomy): Eukaryota > Metazoa > Chordata > Mammalia > Chiroptera > Vespertilionidae > Myotis > Myotis daubentonii. The sequence continues at coordinate 93,557,916 of NC_081847.1, forward strand.
CCTTCCCTCTGCAGGCCCGGCCTCCACCTTCCCTCTGCAGGCCCGGCTTCCTCCTTCCCTCTGCAGGCCCGGCCTCCTCCTTCCCTCTGCAGGCCCGGCCTCCTCCTTCCCTCTGCAGGCCCAGCCTCCTCCTTCCCTCTGCAGGCCCAGCCTCACCTTCCCTCTGCAGGCCCAGCCTCCTCCTTCCCTCTGCAGGCCCAGCCTCCTCCTTCCCTCTGCAGGCCCAGCCTCCTCCTTCCCTCTGCAGGCCCGGCCTCCTCCTTCCCTCTGCAGGCCCAGCCTCACCTTGCCTCTGCAGGCCCAGCCTCCTCCTTCCCTCTGCAGGCCCGGCCTCCTCCTTCCCTCTGCAGGCCCAGCCTCCTCCTTCCCTCTGCAGGCCCAGCCTCACCTTCCCTCTGCAGGCCCAGCCTCCTCCTTCCCTCTGCAGGCCCAGCCTCCTCCTTCCCTCTGCAGGCCCAGCCTCACCTTCCCTCTGCAGGCCCAGCCTCCTCCTTCCCTCTGCAGGCCCGGCCTCCTCCTTCCCTCTGCAGGCCCGGCCTCACCTTCCCTCTGCAGGCCCGGCCTCACCTTCCCTCTGCAGGCCCGGCCTCCTCCTTCCCTCTGCAGGCCCGGCCTCACCTTCCCTCTGCAGGCCCGGCCTCACCTTCCCTCTCCAGGCCCAGCCTCCTCCTTCCCTCTCCAGGCCCGGCCTCCTCCTTCCCTCTGCAGGCCCAGCCTCACCTTCCCTCTGCAGGCCCGGCCTCACCTTCCCTCTGCAGGCCCAGCCTCCTCCTTCCCTCTGCAGGCCCAGCCTCCTCCTTCCCTCTGCAGGCCCAGCCTCACCTTCCCTCTGCAGGCCCGGCCTCCTCCTTCCCTCTGCAGGCCCGGCCTCCACCTTCCCTCTGCAGGCCCAGCTTCCTCCTTCCCTCTGCAGGCCCGGCCTCCTCCTTCCCTCTGCAGGCCCGGCCTCCTCCTTCCCTCTGCAGGCCCAGCCTCCTCCTTCCCTCTGCAGGCCCAGCCTCACCTTCCCTCTGCAGGCCCAGCCTCCTCCTTCCCTCTGCAGGCCCAGCCTCCTCCTTCCCTCTGCAGGCCCGGCCTCCTCCTTCCCTCTGCAGGCCCGGCCTCCTCCTTCCCTCTGCAGGCCCAGCCTCACCTTGCCTCTGCAGGCCCAGCCTCCTCCTTCCCTCTGCAGGCCCGGCCTCCTCCTTCCCTCTGCAGGCCCAGCCTCCTCCTTCCCTCTGCAGGCCCAGCCTCACCTTCCCTCTGCAGGCCCAGCCTCCTCCTTCCCTCTGCAGGCCCAGCCTCCTCCTTCCCTCTGCAGGCCCAGCCTCACCTTCCCTCTGCAGGCCCAGCCTCCTCCTTCCCTCTGCAGGCCCGGCCTCCTCCTTCCCTCTGCAGGCCCCAGACTTCGTCATCTGCACAACGGGGACACCAGGAGCCCCATCTCAGCAAGGAGTGCTGGGGGACTAGATGAGCAGTGCCCTGGGGGCCAGCATGCACCATGGTGCTGTCAGTGCTCACTAACATTGGCCTCCCAACCCTTAGGTCCTCCCTTCATTGCCTAAAGTTATAACTAAGTAAATGCAAATGACAAATTAGGAAAAATAGTCACAAAATTAAAGACCGGCCCAAGTTAGTATTAATAAGAGAAAGAGAAATGCCCTGTTAGAAAGGAAGCCAGGGAGATGAATGGGAGAAGAAATATCAGTGCCCAGCAAACACATTGAATGTCCATCCTCTCTAATAAAAACATGAAAGACAAAGCGATGGATTGCATAAACTGCATGGTTCCTAAAATACTGCCACCATTTTTTTTTATTAATTTCGAGCAGATGGAGTGCTGGGAACCAGCTCATAGGTGTACTCAGCATGAGTACTGCCACCTTGTGGAACTCCACAACCCCTCGCTCCCAGGACCCTGTGCTGTGGAGGGGCCTGGGTGTGCTCAGAGGGACACTCCTCACAGGGCTGCCCAGGAGAAGGTCTCGTGATGGCAGCAAAGGTTATTAATAGCATATTGTTTAAGTGAACAAAAAACCTGTGGAACTTGTATTGTCTTTGAAAAAGAAAACCGAAATACCTGGAAGGGTGTCACCAAGGTTACCAGGGCTTATCTACAGGTAATTACAGTTGACTTCTTTCATCTGGATTTTGTAAATTTATAGTTTTTCGTATTTTAGACGTGACCAAAACTTGGCTTAAGAGAGAGTGACGGAGTGGGCAAGACTGAGAGGAGAGAGATTAGCAGCTTCGGTTCAGATGCTGCTGGCCTCCAATGCCTGGACCACAGGCCCGCCCCTACCCCCCACCCCCCCACCCCACCCCACCCCAGCCACAGGGAGGCCCACTGATCACACCCAGAACCTTCCAGAAAGGCACGGCCTTCACTCTTTCTCTCCACACATGTAATCTACACTCTCCAAACAAACTCCCGGAGGCCTGTTCCGGTCATGTACAATGAGCTGGGAGGCTGGCTAACAATGGCAGCCCATTAACCATCCTGGCAGCCACTTCTAGCCTTGAGTGGGTGAGCGTGGATGTGGGGGAAAGAGGTCATTGAAAAAAACACCCATAGTGCTGTCTGTGTCGCCCTAGTTCCCAAAACGCTTCCTGAGACTAACCAGCTGTCCCCACTCAGTGTGGCTTAAAAAAAATTTAAAAAAAATAAAATAAATCTTGCTTGAAATTGAAAGGAAACACAGCAGCCCATTTCAAAAGACTCCATTTGATTTAAAAAAGAAAGCTCATATTTCTCACCACTTCCAAAGCCCAGGGCGGGGAGGGGATGGAGGAGGGAGGGGACTCCCGCTCACTTTTAATAACAATGTGGCTCCTACTAAAGGCAACTTCCTGAGGTTCAGGGCCACCCTGATTGACGTGTCCCGGACTATTTCCGGTTTCCCTGACCAGGTACCAAGGCGTTGAGCCATCACTAAGGATGATTAGAAGCTGCAGTGCTTGGGATCTGCAAATTTAATGAGGAATTGATAAAATCAGTCGTTTTTAGACAGATCCTGGGCATTAAACAAAGGAAATAAATGTAACGCTAAAATGTTAGGTGTGTTGAAGAAAAATAATTGTTCTGACACTGACGGTGGCCAGGAAGACTATTGAGGACTGTAGCCACGGGGTGCGTCACAGAGGGGAGAGCTTGGCTCACCTCTGAGTACAGCAGGGAATGGGCCTCACAGCCCGGGAGCAACGTGTGGGGGCCAGTGGAGGGCAGTTCCTGAGGGCGGACATCGAGGCAGGGGGTTCTTCCTGAACTGACCCAACAGGATCCTGGCTAAGGGCAGGCCACGGACTTAACATCAAAGCGGGGGTGAGAAACCCGATGGGAGGTCAGGGGTGATCACCCACCCAGTGTGGGGAGACTCTCCTTAACTTACTCAGCAGGATTCTGGCTGAGTCAGGGCAGGAAGGCAGCAGGCAGGGCAGGTCCACATCAGGGCCTCCTGGAGAAGGCGGAGGAGTCTGGCTAGAGTTGGATCAATGAGAGCCTTCCTCAGGGGCCGGTCCTAATTCACCCTAAGAAGTGTCAGGAGGTCACCCTCACAGGGAGCAGGCCACGTGCCCCCTCTCGTCTCAACGCGTGTTTTGCATGAGGACCCGAACTGGTTCCCCAGAGGGAGGCTGACCCTCGGGGCTCCTGGGAAGTCCTGCCCCGCAGGCGGGCGGCGCCGCTGGCCATTCTGAAGGCGAGTGTTCGGGCTTCTGCTCTGGAGTTGTGTGAGCTCTTTCTTTATGTGGGGTATTAACCCTTTATCGGGTATATGTGTGATTTGCAGCCCTGTCTCCCATTTCGTAGGCTGCCTTTTCATTTCGTCGGTGGTTTCCTTTGCTGAGCAGCAACTGCCGGGAGCCGGTCCATGCTTGCTGTTTCAAGGGACCTGGCATATATGGCATACTTTTCTTAATATGTTTGCTCACCTTCTTGGCACTATGTGTTTTAACCAAGGTCACCTCTGAGAAAGGTTGAATCCCCAGGTAGGGATTTTCCCCTGAAGTTAGGGAGGGAATAAAACCCCTCAACTAAGTGCCAGGCGGGTAATTAATCACTTTAACTACGAACAATCATGCTTAAACTACATAATCTTTTCTCCCTGGAATGGAGATAAGAAACGCCCTAACCTTTGTAATAGAGATTGATAGGATTGAATCAACTGGTATAAATACAGTTGTAACAAGACAGAAACACTCAGAACTTAGAACAGAATCAAGAAGACAGAACCTACACGGAGCCTAGAGACAGAAGAACTTCGCTGGAGAGAGCATGCCGGAGGATCCTGGAGAGGGACTGGCCTCGGAGCCTAGAGACAGAGCCTAGCGGGAGAACATGGCAAGGGATCCTGGACTGAACCTGACTACAGAGATTGGCAGGAGAACCTGACTGGAACCTGGACACTGAACCTGACTGGAGAGCCTGGACAGAACCTGGCTGGAGAACCTAGCGAGGGAACATGGCTACAGAACCTCGCTGGAAATCCGAAGCAGAACCTCTCTGGAGATCCGGGCTAGAGATCCTGGCTAGGTTGCTGATCAACTGAACGCTGTCTCCGTGTCATTCCTTCTTCGCCGACTCCGTCCACACCTTTGGGGACCCCTGGACCTGCTGGGGGTTGGACCCCGGCAGCAACTATTTTAGTTTGATGTCGTCCCGGTTGTTCATTTTCGCTTTTGTTGCCTTTGCTTTAGTGTCAGAGCTAAATAAATAAGTAAATAAATCGTCACCAAGACCTATGCCACGGACTTCACTGTTTATGTTTTCAGTTCCACTGTCTCAAGAGCTAAGTACCTTTTGGCCTAACTGACTCTAAAATTTACCCATAAGTTCCTTGCAGCCGCGATTCCATGTTGTTCCATGTTTCGTGTGCTCATCACATTTCCTCTGTACTCCTGTCCCTCCAGAGCACCTCGCATATCGCACAGAACAGCCAGGTATTGAAATAGCGGTTGATCAAAAGGGTGAGTTTTGCTAAAGTCAAAGCATATCCAGGTTGGGGACAGTCTGAAAATCCTTCAGCCTGAAGACAGCTGTGGAGACCTCGTCCATTCCTTTTTACTTAACCGATACCCTTGAGTGGTACAAATTACATATTTAAGCTCATGAACTCTGAAAATTTAGTTGAATGCCCCAAATAAAATTTTGAATTAAATTCTGTTTGACTCCAGATTGTTAACTCAAACTCAAATTATTTTCTAGTAACTGTGATTGAGCCACGACTAGCCACCTCAGATGCTTTCTAGAATGAGCTAAGAAATAATTATCAATTTAACTTTTCAGTGTATAACCATAAAAATGTATATAGGTACTGTTCTGCCTGTCGTTGGCACAGGTGTGTGTGTATCCACACATACATGCATGCTCACAACACACAACCCACACACAATCACACTCAATGCACTTGAGCTACAGTTGTCTTTGAAAAATGAGTAACTGCAGCTCCAGAGGAAAATGGTGAAGGATGAAGTCATTCATTGTGACGGCAATGATCACTGCTATTATCCTATTGTCAGTGTTGAAAGTGTGGGTTTGGCACCTGACCTTTCTCTGCAGTAGAGTTATAGATAGTGACTACCAGTTATACATATATAAATTGATTTCAGAGAGGAAGAGAGAGAATAAAACATCGATGATGGGAGAGAATCATTGCTTGGCTGCCTCCTGCACACCCCACACTGGGGAGCGAGCCTACAACCCGGGCATGTGCCCTGACCTGGAATTGAACCGTGACCTCCTGGTGCATAGGCTGATGCTCAGCCACTGAGCCACACTGGCCGGGCTACTATGACTACCAATTTTTAAAATATTGAGATATCATGGGAGTAGCTTATCTGTGACACCTGTTCCAGATCGCTCTCCGCGGGGTTAAAAAGCAGTGGGGAGCACCCCTTGGGTTACACTGGCAGGTAGCATGTCTGCTCTATACATACTAGTACATGTTCTCATTCGCCATCTGTCATAGAAAGAGACGGACTCGAGGCAGCAGTTTACGTCAAACTCATTTTCTGGATAAAGAAACTGAGGCCTGAGGAGAATGGGGTCGGCACAGACAGGGACCCTGCGCTCCCGTGGTCCTCCTCCTCCTCCTCCTCCTCCTCCTCCTCCTCAGTGTGGCGGCCTGTTGCCTCCATGGCACTAAGTTGGTTGGAGGAGGCATCCGGGTTTGATGGATACGGCGATTTGCATCTCAAGGCAGTGCCCCCCAAACGCACTGCAGCGAGAGGCTACTCCCTCACAAGCCAGTCCCCTGCGGCTGACTCCAGCAGCTCATTGATGTCACTTCCTTCCTCAGTCAGCGAGTCAGTTTTCTTTAATTCTCAGGACCAGCTGTCCATGCTGTCAACAGAAAGTTATTAAAATTCCTTTAAAGTGAGTAAAAATAGCCTCGCAGCAAATGCACTTGGAAACAGGAAGGAATCAGTATGCAAAGTCCACAAACCTCTGAGCGAAATAGCGTTGATCCAACCAGAGATTTCAAACCTCGTCTTGGCGAGATGCTGGAGAAAATAATTAGAAGACGCTAAGCCGCAGACTCCTTAATCTTTTATTAGCCGTGGCTCATCCGCTAACTGCCATCCCTCCTTTTCACGGGCGATTGGAATAAATGTGGGGATGGCTTAGGTTTCCAGTGGGGTTCCCTCCTTTTTCTGGCAGCGGCCAGGGAACATGTACCTCTGCACCGGGCTAGGACCCCCCTTGCGCAAGCGGGAAAAGGGTCATTAGCAGCAACCATCATGACAGGGCCACAAGCAATTCTATGATGATATGTTTTAATTTATGAATGTTCAGAGCTCAAGGGAGGAGATGATGTTTCTCACGTTTAAATCGCTGTAACTCACAGCAATGGTCTGCCTGGCTCCGTGTCCCCCTGATTCTCAACCAGTGCCCTGGCCTCAGTAATGAGGGGGTGGGGAGCCTGTCCATTCTCTGTCAGCCCCTGCCCACCCTCACTCCCCCAGCACGGCTCCGACCCTGTCCCTGAGTTGTATGCGACCTGGTACCTAAGTCCCTCCAAACACAGTTATCGTCCCTGCCACTTCCATCCCCAGCAGCCACCTGCCTCTTCTTTATGTGGTCAGATGCCATGAATCCTGGACGCCCTCTGACCTTTTACCAAAAAACCTGTACCCAGCTTGTCCTGTGGTCCCAAGTCCCAGCCCCGGTTTGCTCCCTGGGCCCCTGCTTGGAGCTGGCGTGCTCAGGTTACGCCTGCCCTGTGCTGCCCAGCCGGCCACCACCCGACCCTAATTGCACATACCGCGTAATGTGATGAAAAAGAACCCGATAGGGCCCTTGCTGTGTGGGTCAGCGGTTAGAGCACCGGCCCTCGCATCAAAGGGTCTTGGGTTCGATTCTCGGTCAAGGGCACGTACCTGGGTTGTGGGTTCCCTCCCTGGCCCCAGTCGGGGCTCATGTGGGAGGCAACCAATTGATGTATCTCACATTGATGTTCTGTCTCTCTCTCTTTCCCTCTCTTCCTCCCTCCTCTCCACTCTGTCTTAAAAAAAAAAAAAAAGAAATCAATGGGAAAGTATCCTCGGATGAGGACTAACAAAAAAAAAAAAAGAAGAAGAAGAAGAAGCCTTATATGTATGCTGTAGCTATGCTAAGAAACTTTGTTTTAGTAAATAGTTGTTTAAAGAAAATAGTGGAAATTTGGATAAATTCCTACTAGAAGGACAATTAGAGCATTGCTGATCTTCGGGAAAAGTGTAAAACATGATGTTACTGGCTCTCTGGCATTAACTCTCCGTCCTGCGCTTCAGTTCCCGCAGCTTTGAGCACTGTTTGTGTTCCTCACACAGGCCTGGTTCCTACAGATGTTGGATATAACGGGGGGGGGGGGGGGGGGAGAAAGACCTCGGGCACAGTCCCTGTCGCCAGGATGCTTTAAGATCAGCTGGGGACGAATGCAAGAAGGGCATTTGGTGAGAGGCAGAAGCCATCCGGAGCCAGCCAGGCCCAATGAGGCCCTGTAATGACGTTCAGCCCACGAACCCCTCCTTGTGCTGGGAGCCGGAGCCAGAGCCGCTGGCTTAGCCTGTGTGGTGGGCGGGAGGCGGGCGGGGCTGTAAAGGGCACCGTGGGGGGTGCTGTGATGGACAAGCTCCCAGCCTGGCCTGGCCAGGGTCATATCCGGGCAGCGACGCTGTGCTGTCAATCACTCAGACCGCACCCCTGGGGCGGGGGGCGGGGGGGCGGTGTCAGGGGCACACAGACAGGACCCGTCTGTATTATTTCTTACGCCTGCATGTGACTGCACCATCACCTTCACTAAAGTTTTTAAAGGACAAGTTTAAAGTGTATCTCAGCCCGGCCGGCGTGGCTCAGTGGTGGAGTGTCGACCCATGAACCAAGAGGTCACTGGTTCGATCCCTGGGCTGGGCACATGCCGGGTTTGTGGGCTCGACCCCCAGCAGGGGCCATGCCGGAGGCAGCCGATAGAGGTTTCTCTCTCGTTATTGATGTTTCCATCTCTCTCTCCCTCTCCCTTCCTCTCTCGCTAAAATCAATAAAATAATAACGTTTTTTTAAAAAAGTGTATCTCGCACCAAGATGTTCACAAGCAAGAAATAGCTGCAATGCCCCAAGATGGCTTCTTCCCTCTCCTGCCGGTGGCTGGCTGCTCAGCTGTGATTTCTAAGGGTTCTTTTCCTCTCATTTAAGACATGCGTGGCATCGGTCGCCTTTAGCCTATTTTCACAGGGACTGGGGCCTTAGAGTCTTTATTATTTAGGCCCCTTTGGGACACTGACATGTTCCTCTGTCCTGGCCGGGACTCCACGTGCAGAGCTGCTGGCTTGGACCTTAGTGGTCGCCAGCGATACTGCAGCAACAACATGGCAGCATCTGTACCATCGTCGCCGGAAACACAGCAGCTTTGAAAAGGAGCGCGTCTGCCAGCTGCCCCTTAGGTCCCCTCGTCTGGCCCTCGGGTAGCTGAGCGCCCGTGTCACACCTGAGAGGGTGGTCACTGTTTGGGGACCGGGGACTGGGCCCTGTCGGATTGTTCCTTGGTCCTTTCCATCTCCTCGCCGTTCCTCCGCCAGCGCGCGGTGGTTCCTGTGGCGTCGCCCCTCCCGGCTCCCGGCCGCCCTCTGCGCTCTTACATCTCAGCCTAACGCGGTGGACTTTCGTTTCGCCTTTTTTTTTGCTTTTCTCCCCGTTCCAACTGTGGGAGCCATGGCACATGTTCACGATATGACACCAGTCCTTGCTCAGAGCCCAGGCTGCTGGTGGAGTTTTGGGCGAGAACAGAGCAAACCCAGGGCTGCCTTTTAGGCACGCGGGCGCCTGACGGTGACTTTCTGTTTCCTTCTCTTTCAGTGACCGGAGGAGACGTCCGGGAGCACATCACCGAGCAGGTACTCCTCCCTCCTCCTCACCTGCCATGTACGGTTTTGCTTTACATGTTAATGACGAAGCCCTTGTAAGTACTTTAAAATACCAAAGGCGTTGCTGGGTGTTGGGAGTGAGCAGCATGTGTGTTGTGGCCCCGAGGACATGTGCAGTGGGTGCAATTGGCTGCCGTGTGCTTCCCTCGCCTCTCACCGCCTCACTTCCCTCCACGCGTCTCCCCAGGAGGGGCCCGGCGGACAGGGCCTCAGCCTGCTGCTGTGCCACCCGGGCACGTCCTGGCCGGGGCATGGCTACCAGCCGCTGCAATAGATACTTTTATCTACTTCTCTCCTAACCGAGGTGGCGCTCTGTGACCTTCCCAGGTTTCCATTCCCGCCCGCTGAGCGCTGAGCCCCGGGTGGAAAGGTACCGGCGGACTCGGTGCTGGGCTCTGGTTGCTGCCCAAGGTGGCCCCTGTCCTCCTGTGCGCGTCCCTGTTTTCTCAGCCAGGCTTTTTACTAATTTCTGTGTTACATTTCCTGGAAGAAGAGGTCCCTGTGTGTGACCATGGAAGGGGCTTGAGACACACAGCCACACGTGTACACCAGACGCTGCCCTGCCCGCCCCCGCCTCTTCCCGGCCAGCCCAGCGCAGTCCCTGCCCACGCCGCCTGGGCCGTAGCCTGGGGGCAGGCCTGGGCCTGGGGCAGACGTGCTCAGGGGTCACTCACAGCCTCGAATCTTCGGGCCTGTGGGCGCTGTTCCCTCTGGCCTCACCTATCACCCACTCTTGTCGAGGATACGTCTACCCTCTCACCAGGCAAGGCACATTGTGCACAGTCTCCTCCTCAGGGCCTTCAAAATGAGCCCTATCCGTGTCCCCACCGCCATTGCACCAGCTTAGTTCCGCTTTAACTGAGCTGCGCCAGGCGCCCTGAACGCATGGAGCTTTAAACACTGTCGGCTCGTTCGGCTCAGGTACTGCAGGCACAGGAGGCGCAGCCGCGTGCCTAGGGTATCACTTTGCCTTTGAATATAAAGGTAGATGTTGACTCGAAGTCGCAGCCAACTTCATACTTGGAAATGCCGTCGTTGTGCAATGACAAATCCGTTAGCGAGTTCAGAAAGTCCATCTGCCTTTGAGCTTCGTCTCTTTAGCATCGCGTTTCCAAATATTTGTATGTACTCAAGTGGCTGGTAAGGCTGAACAACAGTGAAGGTTATTGCTACCATTTTTGTTTAATTAAGTCCTTATAAAGAGAAGTCCTTAAGACTTCTTTCATTCTTCTATTAACTGAATTTCTTGGGGTGACATTGGTCAAGAGGATTATATAGGGTTCAGGTGTCCAATTCTGTAACGCGTCATCTGTACACTGGACTGTGTGTCCACCGCCCCGAGTCAACGCTCCTTCCATCACCATTTACCCCCTCTTTACCCTCTTGTACCTCCCTCCACCCCCTTTTCTCGCTGGCAATCACCATGCTGTTGTCCTTGCCTAAGAGTTCTTTTTTGTTTACTTAAACCTTTCACCTTTTCCACCTGGTCCCCAAGCCCTCCTCCCCTTGGATCGCTGTCAGTCACTTCTCTGTATCTAAGAATCTGTTTCTATTGTGTTTTTAGTTTATTTTATTCATTAGATTCCACATACAGGTGAAATCATATGGTCCTTGTCTTTCTCTGGCGGGCTTATTTCACTTAACATAATGCTCCCCAGGTCCCTCCATGCTGTTATGAAGGGTAAGATTTCCTTATTTTTTACAGCTGCATAGTATTCCATGGTGTAGATGTGCCACGGATTTTTTATCCACTCGTCTGAGGGATACTTGGGCTGCTTCCCAATCTTGGCGATTGTAAATAATGATGATACCCTTTAAAATTAGTGTTTTGGGTTTCTTCAGATAGATTCCCAGAAGAGGGATCACTGGGTCAAATGGGAGTTCCATGTTTAATTTTTTGAGGAAACGCCATACTGTTCTCCACAGTGGCTGCACCAGTCTGCATTCCCACCAGCAGTGCACAAGGGTTCCCTTTTCTCCACATCCTCACCAGCACTTGTCATTTGATTTGTTGATGGTAGCCATCCTGACAGGTGTGAGGTGGTTTTAATTTGCATTTCTCTGATGATTAGTGATGTTGAGCACCTTTTCATCTGTCGATTGGCCATCTGTATGTCCTCTGTGAAGAAGTGTCTAGTCAAGTCCTTTGCCCAGTTATTAATTGGATTATTTGGTTTTTTGGTGTTGAGTTTTATAGGGTCTTTCAAAGTTGCAGTATTAATCTCTTATCAGATGTATCATTGACAAATATGTTCTCCCATTCAGCGGGTTATCTTTTCATTTTATTGATGGTTTACTTTGCTGTGTAAAAACATTTTATTTTGACGTAGTCCCATTTGTTTATTTTTTGTTGTTATTTCCCTTGCCCAAGGAGATATATCACACAAAAAGAGTGCTGCAAGAAACGCCTTTGTTTTCTTCCAGGGTTTTTATGGTTTCAAGTCTAACATTTAAGTCTTTAATGCATTTTGAGTTTATTCTTGTGTGTGGTGTAAGAAGGTGGTCTAGTTTCATTTTTTCTTTTTTTGCACGTATCTTTCCATTTTTCCCAACACCATTTATTGAATAAACTGTCTTTACCCCTCGTATGTTTTTGCTTCCTTTGTCAAGCACTAATTGCCTATAAATGTGTGGGTTTATTTCTGTGCTCTATTCTCTTCCATTGATTTATGTCTGTTTAAATGCCAGTACCATGATGTTTTGATTACTATAGACTTGTATTATAGTTTGATATGAGGTAGCATGATTCCTCTAACTTTAGTTCTTCTTTTTAAGATTGCTGTGGCTATTTGGGGTCTTTTGTGGTTCCATGTAAATTTTTGGAATACTTGTTCTAGTTTTGTGAACGACACCATTGGTATCTTGATAGGAATTGCATTGAATCTATAGATTGCTTTGGGTAATATGGACATTTTAAAGATGTTAATTCTTCTTATCCATGAGCATGGTATATGCTTCCACTTATTTGTATCTTTTTCAATTTCTCTCATTAGTGTCTTATAATTATTCGAGTGCATGTCTTTTATACCCTTGGTTAAATTTATTTCTAAGTATGGCTTTATTTTGTAAGCACTTCTAAATGGGATTGTTTTCTTAGTTTCCCATTCTGGTAGTTCATTATTGGTATATAAAAATGCAAATAATGACAGTTTTACTTCTTCCTTTCCAATTTGGATGCCTTTTATTTCTTCTTGTCCGACCGCTGTGGCTAGGACTTCTAGTACTATATTGAATGAGAGTGGTGAAATCAGACATCCTGTCTTGATCCCAATCTTAAGGAAAATGCTTTTAGTGTTTGTCCATCGAGTATGATGTTGGCTATGGGTTTGTCATATATGTATGGCCTTTGTTAATTGAGGTATGTTCCCTCTATTCCCACCTTGCTGAGAGTGTTTATCATAAATGGTGCTAGGTTTGATCAAATGTCTCAGGGTATAGCAAGCCTCGCTGCCATCCACTGGGAGCTCACACACTTGTGGTGTGGTGGGGTCTCAGGGAGTCGTCAGGGCGAGGCCAGCAGAGTTTAGCAGCCCAAACAGGCCACGATTTGGCCATGTGAAGGGAGGGCTCGGCACTGGTCTGGCATGCTAGGGGAGATGTCCCCCACTCTAGAGCCATACAACTCAGTCTGTTCCCAGAGTTTGATCTTAGCAAGGCAAGGCCCTGGGAGCTGGGAGGATGGGGCTAGTGGATCCCCTGTGGGGCAAGGTGCCTGTCAGATTTGAGGGAAGGGTTGGGGCGTGATTCCCTCCCCAGAGCCACACAACTCAGTCTGCTTGGGATTCTGCCCAGACCTCAACAAAGAGGAGCCACCAGGAGTGGAGAGGTGAGGGCCACTAGGAGATTGGAGAGTGGGGATAGGTTATCTCCCATGAGGGGGAGGTGCCAGTCAGGGTCACAGGTAAGTGGGGGAATGGCCCCTTCCCCAAAGCCACACAACTCAGGCACTGACACCCCCTGAGTCTGCCCAGACCTCGACTCCCTGGCCCAGGCAGCTGACTTTTCCGCAGGCCCAAGCTCTGCAGGGCGGGGCCACAGGGGGTCCAGAGGGCAGGGCTATTGCATTCCCCAGGCCGATGCCATGTGGAGGGACGACTCCACCCAAGGAAGATGGCGTCCACAGTGGACCTGTTTTCTTTTGTTTTAAATGTAGTTTTTATTGTTGAGAGTATTACAGATATCTCCCATCCCTCACCCTTTTCTCCCCTCCTCCCAGCCCTTACCCACACCCCAGGTCTTCACCACCCTATTGCCCATGCCCATGGGCTCTGCCTGTAAGTATCTAAGCTCTTTGGTTTATCTCTTCTCATCCCCCCAACCCCACGAAAACCAAGGTATGTCAGTCTGCTCCATGCCTCCCTGCTTTGGGTTTTATTTTTTTGGTGGATTCATTTTGGTCTTTAGATTCCACAAATAAGTGAGATCATGTGATGTTTGTCTTTCTCAGTTGGGCTTATTTCACTTAGCATAATATTTTCCATGGACCTATTTTCTTAACAAGTTAAAGCCGTTGGTCAAGAAATATATTGAGGCCACTTCTTAGGGACTTATTTTCATTTCCTGTATTTGCCTTCTTTTTACATTTGGCTGCACTAGTGGACTGATAGACACCGAAGTGGAACACCAAATATTTACTCATCATCTTAAGCATTGATTTGATGCCAGATAAAATCAGAATGGCTTCCAATCCTGATAAGAGAGTGAGATTCTTTAGACTTTAACCTAAATGGGAAGGGTTTTACTAGTGTGTTAGTTACAACAGTCACTTTCAGAACCAGTAGCTGTGGTAGCCAATCAGCGTCTACCCGCTGGTGTTTCCCGTTCAGCAGTGGAATTTCTAGTCTTTGTTCTTTCAAGGAGGGGGTACTGCTCACTCTCAGTGGTGCTCTGGCAACACAACTCCAAGAGCCATCTTATACCTTCAGCTTACCTACATTTTGGCAAAGAGCCAAGCAAGGAAGTTACCCCCCCCTTCTTTAAATCATCTCCCACCAAAAGAATTTGGCTCCTAAGAAACATGTTTGAAAGCTCACTTTGGATAATCAATACAGCGCTCTTTATCAAATGGAATGTAAAACAGAGCACTGTTGAGCGTTAATCTTGTCCCTAAATCCTTCCCACTAGGCACAATAGACTGTGTAATTAAATTGAAATTGAAAATTGAGTGTCCCTCCCTCCCCCATCTGCATTAGCCAAGCTGGGAGGTGCAACCAGTGTGAGAAACCAGCTGGAGCTCCAGCCCCCACCCCCACCCTCCGCCTCACCCCCCCCCCCACCCCTCCACCTCACCTCCGGCCCCGCCCATCAGCGGGCCTGTCAGCCCCCAGCGACTTCACAGCACCTGAGCTCTGAGAGCAACAACTGTTCTGAGTTCTCTGGAGGGAACACTGGACTCTCCTGTGGAACCGCTGGGGAATCAGGATGCTTTTTAAAGCAACTTGTTAACGCAGCTTTTTATGGGAAGAGGACAGAAAGGAGCAGCGAACACTCTCTGCAGCGCCCGTCCCAGAGTGGGGAGAGTGCGCGACCCGTTTCTTCCAGCTGCCTGCCTGGCAGTGCCATCCTGCAAGCGTGGCCCATCTGAAAGGTGTTCCTGGGGCGGGGAAGTCTCCTGCAGGGCTTGAGTCATTTTCCCTCTGATGGGATAAAGAGAGTCACTTAAATACTACCAAAGGCACCTTCTAACCCAACTGAGCACAAAACCTTTCAACGTCACTTTTGCAAACTGCTTCCTTATACAGTAGGAGTGGGGTGGGGCCAGGCCAGGGGATTAAAAAACATCAGAGCAAGAGGGGCTTTTAGTTCCAGATGAACAGTCTGGGGTCCGTGCACACAGGGGGCCACCACTCGGCTGTGAAAAAGGAAATCCACCCCCTCGTGGCAGCGTGGACGGCCCTAGAACAGCGGTCGCCAACCGGCGGTCCATGCACAGCACCAGTGGTCCGTGAGGTCCGAAAGGCTGGCGACCGCTGCCCGGGAGGGCATGACGCGGAGTGAAATGAGCCAGTCAGAGAAAGGCAGGACCATATGATTCACTTATATGTGGAACTTAATGGGCAAAATAAACTCACAAAACAGAGACAGACTCATGA
This sequence comes from Myotis daubentonii, assembly GCF_963259705.1. NCBI lineage: Eukaryota > Metazoa > Chordata > Mammalia > Chiroptera > Vespertilionidae > Myotis > Myotis daubentonii. The sequence continues at coordinate 93,573,386 of NC_081847.1, forward strand.
ATACAGAGAACAGACTGCCAGCTGTTGGGGGAGGAGAGTGAAAAGGGTGGAAAAATTAAGACGGTTTCCTCTGAAATGGAAGTGAGCGGAGGCAGAGGGCATTCCCTGGTGAGGGACCCCCCCTCCCCTCTGCTCTGGAGGCGGGAGGAGTAGGTGAGTGTGGTTTCCAGCGATGTTTAGACCTGCATCCCAGTCAGGAGAGTGAGGGAGAGAACCTGCCCTCCCCGGGCCCTGAGCGCTTCCCGTCGTCCCAGCCTGGATGTTAGATGGAGGCAGCCGGGCCTCTGCCAGGGGGCCCCCTGCCTGAGTCCATGTCGCTCAGCCTCCTCCTGAAGGCCCGTGTGACCTCTCAGGCCCCTCTCGGCAGGTGACCCGCAGGGAGAGTGAGGCCCCTTTAGCTCCGGGCCAACAGCAGGCCTTGGGGACAGCTGCAGACCCGGAGTGACACCAGGGCCAGGTCTCAGGGATCTCGGCCTTTAAAACTCTTAGTCAGAGGACACGTGGGCCTCCCTCCATGCGTTCTCCAGGCCTCACCAGGAGGGATGATCCTGTGCGGGCATCTGCAGCTTTAAAAACTCCGTGTGTGATTCTAATAAAACGCCCAGATTGAACCCACTTGTCTGTCATCGTTAAATACCCCAAACTTTAAACATGAAATCCAAGCCCCGTGAACATCTCATAATGTTCGGAGAGTGGGCTCCCTCCCTCCCCAGATTCACTTCCCACTTGGCTCCTTCCTGTAAAACTGCCCGGTCCCATATAACACTGTCCCACCAGCATATTCATCGTGTACAACATACACTCATATTCCCAGACATAACCCGAATACCACCTTTTCCATGAAATTTTCCTCCTCCTATAACCAAGAATAATCTTTCCTTCTTCTGTGCTCATATAGTTTTTCTACCTCTTTGCTCTAAATTTGCATTTTCTACTCTATATTCATTCTCATTTAGTTATATCCCTACTAGAGGCCCAGTGCACGAATTCATGCACCGGTGGGGTCCCTGAGCCTGGCCTGAGATCAGGGCCATTGGGGCCATCTCGCCCAGTCTCGATCGGGGCCAATCAGGGCCGATCAGGGATGGCCGGTGTCGGGGAGGATCACAGGAGGTTGGCCAGCCTGGGCTGTGGGAGGTTGGCTGTGGGAGCGCACTGACCACCATGGGGCAGCTCCTACATTGAGCATCTGCTCCCTCGTGGTCAGTGAGCATCATAGTGACTGGTCAACTGGTTGTTCGGTTACCGGTCATAATGGTCGCTTAGGCATATATATATATATATATATATATATATATATATATATATATATATAGACTGGAAGCCTGGTGCACGAAATCCATGCACTCAGGGGGCTCCTCAGCCCAGCCTGTGCCCTCTTGCAGTCCCCGTGGGGAGCAGGCCTAAGCCGGCAGTCGGACATCCTTAGCACTGCTGCAGAGGTGGGAGAGGCTCCTGCCATCGCCACTGTACTTGCCAGCTCTGAGCCTGGCTTCTGGCTGAGTGGTGCTCCCCTTGTGGGAGCACACTGACCACCAGGGGGCAGCTCCTGCTTTGAGCATCTGCCCCCTGGTAGTCAGTGTGCATCATAGCAACTTATTTTTCTGCTGTTCGGTCGATTTGCATATTAGCCTTTTATTATATAGGATGATGTTGTAACTAGATAGGATTGTCCTAAAGGGAATGCTTGGTTCATTTCTGTGCCCACTGGGAACCCTTGCACATCATAAGCACCCAAGCAATTGCTGGTTGAGTGTAAATTCTTCAGCTCCCGGATTATTCCCTGGTGGCCCAAGGGCTGGAGGGTGGGCAGGCTTCTCCCTTCCACCTGGACTGCTCCAACCTGGTGCGTAGAAGGCAGGACCAAGTGTTGTCCTCTGCCCTCCAGGTCAGGAATTTAAACCAAAGCCAAAAGGAGCAAGCTAAGACCACACATCGTCTCTGTGAATAAGTCACAGGGTCAGGGGATGCAGGCATCGGAGGGAGGGAGACCACACCTTTATCCCACCTTCGTTCCCACATTCCTATTACCCGTGCAGAGTTAGTCCATTTGCTTAGGTCAAGACGTGGCCATCTAACTTTTGTCTCGAATGTGAGTGTGGCAATGCCGCTCACTGCTGCCTTTTCAGAGTAGCGTGAACTTGAGAACTTCTAAATTTAAAGTGGGATTGCATTACCTTGCACTATTCTTATCAAAATGGCCTGCTTGCAGGAGGCAACTGTGACTTCCAGAGAGTTCCTCTCTGCAAGTTTAGCGTTCGAGCTAGTAACAGCCCACCTCTCTAATTCTCTTTAAGGATTAGAAGCTGTGCTTTAAACAAATCTATCCAGTGTATGAGTCTTCTTTTAAATGCTTGAAAGCAAGACCGAAAGGATCAAAAAGTGGTGACGCTGATGGTGATTAACAAGGGCGGTCTCTATTAAAGGTCAGATGGCTGCGTGTCTAGAAAGCACGTAGTTGTAAATGTCAAAGGCTCCCTTCCTTAATCGCAAGCCACAACAGCGAAAGTACTGTGGGAGGCTATCTGTGGAAGTAAACAGGAGGCCACAGTCTGTGGGAATAGATTGTCATGACAACAGGGGAGGAGAAGATGGCCCTCGGGTGTTTTAAATGCATGAACTCAAGAAGAAAATGATGGTTGGAATAAAGAAATTGTTTATTAGCAAAATGCAGGATCTATTAGCAAACACATTTGCAGATAATACTCACTCAGAATGCTCCTGGATAATTAGGACCCATAATTGTGCTGATCACTCAGTGTCCTGTCACACTGATTTGTCACCACAGCCCCATGAGGATACACGGGGTCATCTTTCTATACAGGTGGAAACGCGCCCTTGAAAGGTTTAGTACAATTTTAGATCCTGCAGTGCTTACCACTAAATTAATAGCAATAATGCCTAGCATGTTGATTAAGTGCTTAATGAGCTTTCTGTGTGTAGGCACTAGGCCAGGGGTGGGCAACCCCTGGCACGCATGCAAACATGGCACGCCAGTAACTTTTGCTGGCACTCGAAACCCTCTCTTAGAATCTTCCATTTATAATTTTTTTTCTTAATATCGACTTTTTTATTTTTCAGATAAATTCAGTGTAGGTGCATCTTAGATAAATAAATAATTTTACATAACATGTATACATTAAAAAATGTATTTTTCATCATCGTATACTGTGTTTTTGTCGCTCGAATGAATTTTATTCTTTCTTCAAGGTTCTTCACATATGTACACCTTAAGAGATATCAAGTAGATGTAACATGTTCTCAAAAAATTAGGGTTGGCACGCAGAAGAATTTTGAGTCAGAGATTTTGCTGGTTTGGGCACGCACTCACAAAAAGTTTGCCCACCCCTGCACTAGGCTAAAATTTGCATACTACTATCTCATTTAAACCTCACAGCAGCCACCTGGTGTGTTAGATACAACTCAAGGAGTCAGCGTTGGTGAGTTAAGTAGCTCGCCTAAGACCACACACCAGAATGACAGGGCCATCCAACTCCACGTGGAAGCGCCAGCCACTCTCCTCTGTGGCTTCCGGTGTCGTTATTCAGGGGCACACAGCTGGGGTGGCGGAGCCCAGGGGTGCCTCTCCCGGAGACTCTTCCTCTTCACGACTGTGCTCTGCCTTGCTCTGGAAGTTCTACTAAGTCAAGGACCCTCCTGACAACGCCCGAATCAGTACTCCCACTTTTACCCCAACACTGAGGCCACTGGTTATGAGACTCTAGGTACAGACATTTATGATGTGGTAGGTTTTGTTGTGGGTGTTTTTGTGGGGGGTTTTTCAAAGCGTTTGTGTAATCAAGATGAGCGTATACTCACTCTGGGTTCCTGTTGAGCATTAAATTACTTTTTAAATTAAGTAAGTGGAAAATCAAGTGAATCTGGTCTAAGAAAAAAACTATTTGTCACCTGAAAAGGGATTAAAAACTGGGGTGGAGGGGGTAATACATTGGGATAATCCACTGCCCACTGGCACGTTTCCCCGGCGGAGCCAGGCGGGGCTAACAGAGACACAAGACGAGGGCTGAAGGAGAAACCTTTCTTCTCACCATCTGTAAATGTCCTCTCGCTCTTTTATCTTCCAGAAAAAGTACCTGCTCCTAAAACTCTTTTATAAGTTCCTCACTCTTAGCAATAACAGCGTCCTTGTATATGTGCTCCTTTGAGAAAGCATGGGGTGCTGAGTCTCTGTGCTGAAATGTAGCTTCTACTAAAAAAATAAAAATAGTTAAGGAAGCATCGGGCAAGTGACTCTCCCCACCTAAGATGCATCCCCGCCCGGCCGGCGAAATCTGTCCCCCGGATGATCACTAGTCAGCCTGTGCCCCGCTTTCCCCTCCCTCCTCGGAGATTTCCTAATTGCATTCCTCCCCACGTGGTAGCATCTGTACCTGCAGGTGAGTCACTGAGTAAAATGAGCAAAACAGCCCCAGCATGGGGGGTTTTCTCAGCACAGAGCAGCAACCCTCAGTGGCTAAGGAGGACCATCTACCGGAGCACAGTGAGTGAGGCCCTTTAGCATTGTGAACTCAAATACCTCCTCCATGTCCCACGGCTTTTTTTTTTTCTTTCATCTTGAACGAAAGTTATGATCAAAAAGGGCCAAAGAGCCCATATGTGATCATGTTTGAATATACATCCTAAAATGCAGTGCTTTATTTATCACTCTTTTACCCGTGTGGTTCTTCCATCTCATGCTAGCAGAATGAATAAAAAACTCCAGGGAAAATTTGCATCTTTCAGCATCGTGTGGAAGAGGCCCCTGAGTCGTCGTCATTTTGAATAAAAGTTGTTGTTGACAGTTTAAAAATTGTGTTTTAAGAAGCAGTGGCCAAGGGACTGGAACTATTTTTACCGTATGTTCCTATAGTTACTTAGGTTAAGATGATTTTGGGGTAATGGTGCTAAATGACTATTTCCTTTGTATTTGCAAATCAAAACACGTTTTATTTAAAATCTCATCGGTTTGAATTTTACTCTTGTCAGCACATTTCTAAAAGCCCAGAAGGAAAAAAATAGCAAGTGGTGGTTACCAATACTCGGGCCGTCCTGTAGGGCCCAGGCTGTGTACATGGCTCAACCCTCCCGGGGAGATGCCCGGCTTGCCTGATGCTGCGTCTAGACTGTGTGTGTCTGGTTTTGCTGAGGAAACGCTGCTTGGTCCTCATCAGAATCTCAGGCACGGAAGCGTGCTAGACAGTTTGCCTGCCTCTCACTAGAGAAAGCGATCACAAGTCTCTTTATCTTATCTTTAAATTAAAACATTTATACATAAGCTTTCCTTTGTAAAGTAGCGGTTAACAGAGAACAAAGTTCTGCAAAGGAAAAGATGCATACACAAGTAGTGCAAACTCAGAGTATGGATCCCAGTAAAAGCTACGTTGTCGTTAGTATCCTTAATGTGGAAAAAGTTATTATCCCCAGAAATATTGCATTACATTCTGTGGCCGATCATCAAACAAGGGTGGGATAAACAAGAGTCTACAGCGTTGCCTCACTGGTATGTGCCTTGCTCAAACTGTATGAAAAGGGAATATTTCCATCCTACCATTACTGGATAATTCAATTAGGCCCATGCTCTGTGGCTGTAAAAACAATGTAATTTACTATGTTGAATGATTAGCCAATCAGATTTCTCTCATTTTCTAAGGCAATGGATTGACTAAAATGTGACCATAAACAAAATAGACTTTATTAGGCATAATCGACTTTGTAAACAAATGAAATTAATTCTCTGCCTGACCTACAGCTTTGAAAATGAAAGACCAGAATTGAACACATGCTTCCCATTTTGGTTCTGTTACTAAGATGACACTTAATATAAAAGTTACAATTTAACTTCCCCTCAAGTATTCCATTCTCCAGACTAAATGACTCTTAAAAATATGTTCATCAGCAGATGGGAGCCACTTCTGGCCTCATAAACACCAACGCAAGTGAAATGATCTTGGCAAAATGGAAAGATGACAAGAGCCTCATCTGGCTGTTTCGGAGATGATGAGTGCGTCGCGCCTTGGTTCCCTGGTGCCATGAATACTGACAGATCCGCACCCTTCTTCATCTGCGAGAAATACCAGAGCGACGAATGCCAGTGATGTATGTTTTCAATCCATCGATAAGCCATTTCCACACATGCACTGTGTTTAGAGCTGTGCTGAGTGGGAGGGAGGGTGCGGAAGGCAAAGCCAGCCCAGAGCCTGTTCGGAGGGGTTTCTGTCCTGGAAAAGTAGGCTAGCGTACCTTAAACTGTGCAGATTGACAGACTGTTATGACGTGTTTAGTAACAACACGGTTTGGAGAAGTCAACAAGCGATGAAGATGGCCACGGAAGGGTCACCGAGGACTTCAGCCACCGGTTACTCAGATTTAATTCTGCAAGACATAGAATGTGGTAGCACCGAACACCGGGAGTTGAGAAATGACCTCAGGAAAGTTAGCGTGGACTTTTCTTAAAGCCATATCCTGTATGTCCCTTTTTGTACTATTTCCACTGGTACCAGCCACCAGTCCTGCCCTAGGCTACTCCAACTCCTACGTTGACTCTTACCAGCCCCCAGCCCATTCTCTGCTTGGCCATCCGGGTGAGCTTTACAAAATGTCAATCCCCGCATGTTGCCCCTGTAGGAAACCTCAGTGGCTTACATTGCGTCTCCGATAAAACCCAAAGTCCTTCCCAGGATCCCCACGATCTGGTGTTCCTACGAGAGATGGGTCTTCCCTTCTCTCTGAATTCCTCTTGTATCGCTGGGCCCTTCTCACTCATGGGACAATCACACTGGCCCTCCCTCTGTCCTCCCCTCGGACCAGGCTCATTCCCCGGCAGGAGCCGTGGCACTCACTGCCCTGCCTGCAATGCTTGGCTTCCTTCTTGTCATTCAGATCTCATCTCCACAGATGGGCCTTCCCTGGACCCCTCTTTAAGGAAGTCTTTCCCACTCTCCCTGCCACTCTCGCGCTATCGCATCCCTCGGTGGTAGTGTTTGCATCAGACTTTTCACCACCAAAACCTTTCTTGTTCATTCATTTGTTCACTTGGTCCTGATCTCCCTTCATCCACAAGAACGTAAGGACCATGAGAACAGGACTCTTATCAGAGTGGTGTGCCCCTCTAGCCCCAGCGCCATTCAACAGTGCACCATGAGATGTTCAGCAATTACTTCTCAAAGGAACGCATTGCTTCATTAATTCTGCTGGCAGGCTGTGCCAATAGGCTGGGCATGAAAAGGAGTGCCTAGTGATATATTTATTCGCGGCAGGAATGACCAGTTTGTGTGGATAGATGAAAGATGGAAGAGTCTGTTGTCTGTATATGGAAAATGAATGAACAATCCAAGACAAGGATTAATGCAAGATGCCAGGGCTGACTACAGAAAGGTGGTACTCTTGGCAGGAATATGAAAGTCGTGATTAAAAGCCTCACTTAGTGAGGATACACTACATGTTAGGCATTGTGTATTTATTGCGTTTATTTTTCACGACTCCATTAGGTAGGCACCATTATCTCTATGTTACAGATGGGAGGTTGAGTCAACTATCTCCAAGTGGTTTAGGGAGGTATTCTGTTCCAGTGAGTGACATTGATTATGTAGAAAAACACTGATGTGAGGTCGCCTGGCAGCTCAATTGGACAGTGGTAAAAAGCTAAGTCCGGTCTTCAGAGTCACCTCCCTCCCATTTCACCAGTTAGGCTGAATGTGGAATGTGTGTCTCACAGCCTCCCTTGGCACACGAGGGTTCTTCTGCAAATTGGTCTGAGCCCCTGTGGTCTGCCAGTGTTGTCCTTCTCGTTCGGAAACCATGCAGGTCTGGCTATGGGCTGGAGATACCTTGAAGAAGACAGTGAACAGAAAAGTGATTGGTGAAGGGAGGAGATGAGGTTAGTGGGGCAGAATGATACCAGTCACCTTGGAGACGACCGCCTGAAGGGTAAGATAGCCCCTAGAAACTAACCAAAATGCAGGACACAGAATTTTGCTTCCGTCTTTCTGGCCACCCATCTGATAAGTCACTACCTAGAACATGGAAACCAGACTTTGCTAAGATTGAGTTCTGTACGAGGATCCAGAGAGGCAATCCTGCTGATGAGTCTTGAAAGTTCGAAGATGCTGCAGTGACTCAGCACCCAGGTGTCTGCTTACTCATGACAGGAAATAGAAGTTCCTCCTCAGGGTATGAATCCCCAGGAAGATGGCATCTAGAGCTAGAGTCTCGGGGGTGAAAAGCCATGGGACCAGGTTTTCCAGCCACTGGGTTTTATTGAGATTGAAAGATACCTTCGCTTTCCTCCATTCATCCCAGGCACACAACTCCCAAGTGCCCACATATTGCTATGTTTTTCCAGATTTTCAGACACTGAAATGCCAACGTAAAAAAGAAGTTTTCTGCCGAAACCGGTTTGGCTCAGTGGAGAGAGCGTCGGCCTGCGGACTGAAAGGTCCCAGGTTCGATTCCGGTCAAGGGCATGTACGTTGGTTGCGGGCACATCCCCAGTAGGAGATGTGCAGGAGGCAGCTGATCGATGTTTCTCTCTCATCGATGCTTCTAACTCTCTATCTCTCTCCCTTCCTCTCTGTAAAAAATCAATAAAATATATTTTAAAAAAAAAGAAGTTTTCTTGAAAAGGCCAGCGTGGCTGAAGTCAAGACATCACCGCTCCATGGCCACCACGTCTGTCTACGTGTGTTTCTGAGGGGCGTGCAGAGGCAGAAGAGAAATCAGGATGCCATGGCGCTAGGAGCTTGTCGCCAGGCTGCATAGGAGCTGAGCAGAGAACCAGAGCCCAGGAGGCGTTCGCTCACATCCTGGATTTCTGAGAGAAGAGCCCAGCACCTCTTTGGCCGGGCTGAAGTGTTGGGCTTGTTCAGGAGAGCGAGCACCAGTTCTTGGCACCCACATTACAAAACTCAAACTGAGGAAGAGAAGCAACCGAAGGCTGGGTGTGCCCACTGCCCACCCCAACTCGAGCTGACTCGGGCACATCGGGCACCTTAGGGTGGCTCAGTAGTCACGTGGAGCTCATCAAAAGGAAATACTTCTAGTTACAGATGTGCCAGCACTGAGGGCCCTGAGAAGCAGACATGTGCTGCATGTGAGAAACACACGGTTTTGGAGCCCGAAGAGCCTGGATTTTCATCCCAGCTGTTGCTGTTGCCAGTTATAAGATACACAGCAAGTTTCATGGAAACACGATCATCACCACCTGACACAGCTGGGAGAGGATTAACTTGTTTGTGCAGCACCATCAATACTCATCCAAAACCCACGCTCCGCAGTTACCCGCGGCCTGTGGCCTGTGTCCAGGAGCTGAACTTTAAACAGAACTGGAGCCCGGCAGGGGTCAAGACAGGCAAACTCACCGTCCTTGCCAACTGGTATGCATGCATCCCGCCTGGCTCCGGGAGCATGCCCTGGGCCTGGGAGTCTCAACAGACGGGTCACGAGTCACGGGGGAGGCCAGAGGGTTGTCCCATTGGTCTGAGACCTGGGCTGGACATGCAGGTGTCTCTGTGGTTGTCACAGGTGAGGGGCGCTCAGATGCATTCAGGTCCAGGTTGTTGCAGTGTTGGCTGGAGGCTCACGGCTGGTGGCCGCAGCTGAGGGAGGCCCTGAGAACACCCCCGGCGTGGAACCCGAGGCTTCCTTCCTCCTGCTGGGCAGTCTCCCTCGGTGAGGAGTGGATGGAGTTATTAGAATCATATGTGATGTTATTTGTGAGCAAGGTGCACCGAGAGTGTCCACTTCTTCCCAGGAGCAGCTGGCATAACTGCAGTGTGGAAAGGAGCTTCAGGGAATGACGCTTGCCTGCTTGATGATATCTGGCTCTATAAATAGATTAGGTAGAATCCTGTCCATAGGTGTCTTGGTATGAGAGAGTCGGACATAGTGAGATGTCAGCACCAGCCCGGCCGGTGTCGCCGCCGCTCTCCCAGTTGGCATTGCTGTTACCCGGCCTCAGTAGCTTTGGAGTGTGGGTGGGGAAGGAGCAGTTCCCAGGGCAGCGGCTGCTTCCTGGGACTTGGGCTCTAGAAAGGAAGGAGCAGGCTGGGTGGCACCCCCTCAGCTCCCCCTCCCTTCCACCAGTTGCTCAGTTGCACTTACCAAGGCTGGGCTGCAGGTGGCAGACGACCTCTGTGATCCTCCCAGGTCCTGTAGACACTCATTCCATATCATCTCTGGGGACTGGGGTCCTGCAGACACTGTCAGGCTAAGGGGTCTAGACCAGCACCGCTCAGACCTGGCCTTGCAAAGGAAGGGACCCACAGGAGAGTCCATGGTCGTGGCCATAGATGCTTCTTAGTAGCCATTTCAGTGGCATCTTAGCCTGGAAATGTCGGTGGCATCTTGAGTCAAGTACAATCCTCGCCAGGAGAAACAACCCCTGTGGGGACCCCAGAAGGCGTCATAATTTAGATTGATGAGATGACATTCTTTTTTAAAAAAAAATGACAGATTTTATCGTAATGCATGAAGAGATGGGACCATGCAAACAGCCATTGATCATCAATCAGTTTGCTCCGGCCCCTCAGGTAGTCACCCACTCTACCCCCCCGTCTGTGTTTTGCTGTGAGTTTCTGTCTCGCATTCTCCCTTTACGTTCTCCCTCAGACTGAAATCCCCAAAGGAAACCCCTCTGTGTGGCCTCGGGATCCCCCCTTCCTAGTGCAGCACCCAGGGAGCCCAGGGCAGCTCCAGGGTGAGAGGCCTGCCCTAGACTGAGCAGGCTGGGCCGGGCAGCCTGGGAAAGCTGAGCTGTCAGATACGCAGGCGACAAATGCCAGAGGGGCGTGTGTGTCACTCAAAGGCGCTGACACAGGCAAATCCGATCTGGGGCTGGCAGATGCTTAACCACATACGACCAATGGAATGTCCCCACCAGAGTCATCGCTGCTCTCACAGTTGGCATTGCGGATCCAGGGCTCCAGTAGCTCGGGACCAGGAGGCGGTGGCGGGGAAGGACCAGGAGGTGGTGGGCGGGGAAGGACCAGGAGGCGGTAGACAGGGAAGGACCAGAAGGCGGTGGACGGGGAAAGACCAGGCCTGCAGGTGTGCGCTGCTGCCTGGCACTGGGCTCTCTCGGTGTGAACGCCCTCAGCCCACCACTGTCTGGCCTCAGCCAAGCTCTTGGCTCTGCTTCTCATCAGGGTTGCTCTTATTTTTTCCCTCTTTATCCATAACTGGCCAAACCTCGCCACATTTTCTAGTCTAGAGCCCGGAGCGGGTGGACTAATGGATTGAGCCAGTCATCGTCCACACGCCTGGGCGAGGCCAGTCCTCGATCGGGTTCCCGCTGCCCTGGATGAGCTGCCCACTCCTAACTGAATGTGTGACCACCCTTCCCTGCTCACAGGAGCGGGGCCTGCTGCCACGTCCCCTTCCTGGCAAAACCTAGTCCCTTCATATGGACACAAGGCCTCCCGGAGGGCCTCCCGACCTCGCCTGTGTCTCCCTCTCGTCTGACTCTGGCCCCCGAGTGTTCTCTCGATGGCAGCGTGCACGGCCTTCTCACCCCTGACCGGGCCACCTGTCCCCTCCCAGCCATCCTCCCGGACGCATCCCCAGCGTCGCTTCTTCTGTGAAGTTTGCCCCCAAAACGATCTCTTCTGAAAAGTTAGATCATCTTTTCTCTGTTCCCCAAATGCCCTATGCACGCTGTCCTCTGACAATTACCATGTTTTTCATGAACTGCTTACTTTTATCAACGCGACGAAATGTGGCTCCCTCCAGGGAGTATCCATTTCATCTGCTTCACTTGTGTGTACAACGCAGAAAAAAGAAGTATGTCCCCGCTGCCCAGCACCTGTGGAAGGAGTGGGCGGATCATCTAGGTCCGTGGGTCACAGAGTTCCCATCAGGCCCAGCAGCAGATAACGTCTTAGAGAAGCGCCCCTTGTCGGCAGCATAAAGCCAGCAGGGAGTCGTTGCCTGGATGAGGGACAGCACAGGGACGGTGCTGCTCTCCAGTTAAATTCACAGCATGTATTTACGTAGATACGGTTCTGGATGCTGGCGGGGATGACACAGGTCTGTGAGCCTGCGCGCTGACCTTGACTTCACATCAATTGGAGAGAGTGTCTCCTCCGCCGCTGACCGTCGCCACTAACTGGAGGGAAACAGAAGTGCTGAACGGAGGACCCAGCTCTCAAACTGCGTTCCCACCTCTGCCCTCCCAGCCGCCCACTCATGCTGCTGGCGCCTCTGCCACGGGCTGAGACGGTGTATAATGCGTGGTTATTTGCCGAATAAACTTTCCGGGCAAAGCCCACGTCTGCCACGTCTGCCGCATCCGCCACGCCTCCCTGGGCACCTCGCACAGTGCCTGCTTGTCGCGGGGCGAGCGGAGAGCCAGCGAGTTCACTGTTGACCAGCGGAGGTTTCACAGGGGAGGGCACTGACAAGAGGCCCTGGGAACTGAGAACAGCAAGGCGCCCAGATTTACTGCCAAGCTGATGCCCACGCCGCACATTCCCACTGGGCTTCTTTGACTCCTGGGTTTTTATCTGCGGGCGCATATCTCCCAACTAACGTTGCCACGGTACCTACTCTTTGAAGGTGTTGGTGGGAAGCAATCGCGCCTGCCATAGTGTAGTTTTCCTGTGGCTGGAGGGTCTCTCCAGTGAGAACAGTAAATGGCAAAGTGAGCGGGGATCCGTCACTTTCCTTGCAGCGGTGCAGACTTCGCCCTACGGTTGTTTCCAAGCGAGGGACTCCTCCTGGAGATGTGGGTGGCTTTCACGAGGAAGCAGGCTTCTAGGTCAGCCCGGGAGACTTGGGAAGTCCCAAGGCAGGAGGAAACCATGGGCCGGGGGGAGGGGGGGGGGTGCCGAGAGCCGGATGGAAGCAAGTAGAGGACATGTCAGGACAGGAGCAGAACACACAGTGGCAGGAGCCCCCGTGGGCACAGGCTGCAGGTGCCAGGGATGGAATCGGGACTTGAGTGTATATACAGTCGAGCCAGTTCCAAATTTTCAGGGATGAGAATAAAATGCTTTAGGAGACTAATTTGGTGTTCATTCTCAGGGAGGCTAATTGGAGGATACTAAAGAATATCCAATTAAGAAATAAATAAAAAGGATTTTTTTTTAAAAAAAGCATGATGAGATGCAAATGAAGCAATTTACTTTCTTATTGTTAAAGCATCTCGCAGATTTCGTGAGGGCGGCCGGAATGTAACAGAACCTTTTCAGAAATAGAACAGAGCTCAGAGGGAGCCCCTTTGGGGAGAAACAGGATAAGTTTGCTTTATATATATAGTTAAGCTTTAGGGACGATCAGCATGAAGTGCCCTGGAGGAAAACGGAGATGTAAGAATTTACTCTTTTTATGATTACTGTTCTTACTGATATTACTATGACAGTGATGATGGAAACTCATTGGCATAAGCCTCAAATGTATTTATTTTTATTTTTTAACTTATCTTTATTGTTGAAAGTATTACAGATGTCCCCTTCTTCTCCATCCCACTGACTCCCTCCACCCACACTGTCGTCTGTGTCCATGGTTATAGGTGTATATGCATACAGGTTCTTCGTTAATCCTTCCTGCTCCCCTCCCTGCCTTCCTTCTGAGATGAGTCAGTCTGTTCCCTGCTTCACTATCTCTGGATCCACTCCGTTCATCCGTTTATTTTGTTCATTAGATTCCACATATGAGTGAGATCATGTGATACTTGTTTTTCTCTGACTGGCTTATTTCACTTAACATAATATTCTCCAAGTCCCGCCATGCTGTCTCAAAGGATAAGGAATCCTCCTTTTCTATAGCTGTGTAGTATTCCGTTGTGTAGATGTACCACAGCTTTTTTATCCACTCATCTACTGAGGGGCACTTAGGCTGTTTCCAAGTCTTAGGTATTGTAAATTGCACTGCTGTGAACATAGGGGTGCATATATCCTTTCTAATTGGTGTTTGGGGTTTCTTAGGGTATATTCCTAGAAGTAGGATCAGTGAGCCAAATGGAAGTTCCATTTTTAATTTTTTGAGGGGATTTTTTATGATTACTGTGCTTACTGATATTACTATGATGGTGAGGGTGGAAACTCTGTGGTATAAGCTTCAAATTTAAAATCCCATTAACCTTGATTCTATTCATCCAGACTCCTCAATCACGGAGAACCTCTGCTGTGATTGGAAGGCAGGTGGGTGGGGAGAAGTGTCGCCACAGCCTAATAATGGTTGTTACCTGGTGAGCGCTGATGGGAGAAGGTCTAATGGGCATCCAGTAGGAAGCCTCATGGGTGTTGTCACTTTGCTCATATCTTGGTTTGCTCGGAGCGGAGGAAACTGACTCCTACTAAATAAGCCAACAGGAGACTAAAGTCTGACTTAGGCGCAATGAACCTTTCTCTCCTGCAGTCCTCTGTCTAGCCCAAGCAGGCGTTAGAGAGCGGCCTGTGGGACAGGGCGCAGGGGACAGACAGATGGGACGGGTATTTAATGATGGGACACCCCTGCCGCGGCTCACCGAGCCTGAGTCTGCTGACTGAGTAGTCACGGCCACCATCCCTGACACCTCTCTCGCCTGGATGTCACAAGATGAGCTTTTGTTTGTTTTTTCTTTTCCTTTGCTCTACTATAGTTCTGTGGTCCCCAAGTACCCTTACTGCCTGGGGAACAACTGGGGAGCTTGTCTAAATTAGAGCCGGGTGCCCTGGCCCCGAGATCCTGGTCAGGGTGCCCACAGCAAGGCCTGGGAGCCTGGCCTGAGGCGAGCCTCCAGGGTTCCAGGGCAGCACAGAGAGACTGACCCAGTCTGGTTTGGCCGCAGGTGAGGTTCCAGCCACCGCGCCCACTTTACCACCTCCACCCGGGCCTGTTATCTGCTTTCCCTTCTGCCAAGGATTTGTTTGAACATAGATTTTCGGCACCTTAACAAGAATTGGTAAATTATTTCTCTGAGTTAATCTTGGCCTTTTGATTAGCACCGTTGGTCTTTGACAAGGTCATACAACAATTGTGTGGAAGCCCATCGTTACATCATGATCACATTTACTCCTTCGCCAGCTGTTTATCGATCATCTTCTATGTGCCAGGCACTGTGCTAGGGACCAGAGAGCCAGCAGAGTGCAAGAATGATAAGGCCTCTGTCGTCGTATTCTAGTGCAGAGAGGTGGGAGGGAGTGGGGAAAGGCAGCATGGAAGTAAATGAAATTATTTCACATTTCATAAATGCTGTGGGGGCAGATCAGAGTTCTGTGGGAGCAAATCTCAGAGGGAACAGAATGCAGTCAAGGTGAGCTGGAAACACCTCCTTATCCAGGGGACTTTCTGAGACCAAAGGGGCAAGAGCCAGGCCTGCTGGCTGCTGCGAGCTGGGATACCGTCATGGAACGTGGGCACAGAACTGCGGAGCTGGAGGTAACAGTGAGCGGACGGTTAGACGGCGGCGGTCAGGAGATGGTGGGGGTGGCGCAGGCTCTGGCCCTGGCGCGGTCCCTGTGAAGCAGAGAGCGCTGCTGTGAAAGGTGAGGTGGTCAAGGGACCAGGGTTTATTGGGGCTCAGAGTCACCGCACAGGCTGATGAAAGTGGGGTGAAGGCGCAGTCTGAGCGAGGACCCAAAGTCTTCAGAGTGTGAGGTGGAAGCGTCCAGGACAAAGGCAGATGCCAGTGTAAGGAGGGTCAAGGATGGCCGGCGGGAGGCGTGTGCCTCACAGAAGCCGGAGGAGCCGTGCTGGAGGCAGCGGTTGAGTAGCAGGAAAGAGCCTCCTGTCTGCTGGCCTGAGGAACAGGGGGTTCGAGTAAGCGAGGTTCCGTCCACTGAGAAAGTGCCAGGGAGGCAGAGCCCGGCGGGGGGCCAGCCAGCTTTCACCTGGAGAACACACCTCGGGGGAAGCAGACAGGCCGCAGGTCCTGCGGATGGAAGGGGAGTGTGATGACCCCAAGCAGAAGGCCCAGAGCGCACAGTGGATGGTTGATTTTTTGTTTTTGTTAGAGTCATCAGGGCACATAAATTATGGTGGATAATTATAATTACTATTAAAACAATAATAATAGCAGTTATTCTTTCTAGTTCCAGTAGCTGGAGCAATAGCAGAAATGTAGTGGCGTTTTCATTGCAGGCCTGGGCCGAGTCCTGCCCAAGCCATCTACCAATAGCCCCCTGATCTCCCAAACCTCAAGTCACAGTTTCTATTATCTGTGAACACGTGATGGACCACGAGTCATTGGTCAGAGTAAAGAGGGATTCAGAGTCTTGACGTCATCCCGGCAGCCTCTGGGCAGACAGCAGACGAATGGTTTTAGTTAAACATTCTGGCAGCTGTGTTATGGGGTTCTCCAGGCTGGTGTGTGGGGATCAGGGGTTCCTCACATGAAGCTCAGCTAATGGAAGGACCATGGTGCCTGGAGGTGGCTCCCACCCCCCATGCTTCATTCCTCAGCTCTTTGGCTCAATATGCTAGAAAACGCCTAACTATCTTTGAACACCTAAGTACATTCATTCTTTCATTTGTTCATTAAACAGATAGTCTAGAGCAGCCGTGGGCAAACTACGGCCCGCAGGCTGGATGCGGCCCGTTTGAAATGAATAAAACTAAAAAAAAAAAAGACCGTACCCTTTTATGTAATGATGTTTACTTTGAATTTATATTATTTCACACAAACACTCCATTCATGCTTTTGTTCCAGCCCTCTGGTCCAGTTTAAGAACCCATTGTGGCCCTGGAGTCAAAAAGTTTGCCCACCCCTGGTCTAGAGCAATTGCTATAGGTTATAGACCATTCTGGACACTTGGGGATACAATGGGAAATATTATATCTCTATCTCCCTATATATACACATCTCCCCTGGGGAATTTTCCTCTACACACACACACACACACACACACACACACACACGCGCGCACCTTTAGGCTGATGAGCCCATGCATTATTGCCACAGCACATCATTAACTCATTAATTTTTTTCCCAATAACATGCTGACAACGCCATATGTGTGCCTCCCCTCCAGTCTTCTCGTCTCCTCCTCAAGCACTCTTTTCAAATCTAAGTGAGATCATGTTATGTCTCTGCTCTCCAAACGCAACCTAGTCTACCAGAGTATAAGCCAAAGTCCTTATCCTTTCCCTCCCTATTGGGGGATACCGCCTTGTAAATCCTTCCTCCCATGTCTGTCTCTACCCAATCACTGTGAAAGGCGTAGGATGCAGTCAGATGAAGGGCAGATAGATGGCAGATGGGCTGACTCATCCTACTGACCAGAAAACTAAGTTCTAATCCTATTTTGATACAATATAACAGAGGAGGACATCAAGTCACCTTTTCTGGATTCCCTAGTCATTTTTCACTTGGGGAAGAGGGAAGGTCTCATACATGAATGAAATTGTATTCTAGTATGACTATAGTTCTTAAATTATTGTGATACATGAATTTATAAAAATAAAGCCTTTTCCAAGCTGTGGGGGAAATACTCTGTATAAGTCCTTGGAAAACTGAAGTGGTTATCAGAACTTTATAATTAGCCTTGCTACAATTTTAAGTTTTACTTTATGACTTCAAAGTATTATTACAAAATGCCCCAAAACAACAACAAACATTTTCAACCAAATACAACTACATTTTGTATTGACATTCAGGGGGACTAACTAAATCAATACTGGAAAATAGCACATTCCACAGGCTCTCAAGAGCCATTGACCTACAGAATGATTGAACTACATTGTATTGTATTACAGGAAAAGCTAATATAAATATTCAGGGCCCTTTTCTTTCCATCTTGTGGATACCTTTTTGGGGGCATTTTGTTAAGTTATATAATTGATAGCCATAGATGCAAGGATAGCACCAAAACAATAATGAACTTACTATGGACATAGATTCAAGTCAATAACTATGTTTCTATCCCAATAATTTTCAGATAATTGAGCATGAGAAAATCTATTAGTGTAAGGTAGCACATTAGTGCCAAATGAATAATAACATATACATAGCCTATATATATAATATGAATTTTTTATTCAAAATGAATCCTTTTGGATACTATTTTTTATTGTTATGTTTTCTGTGAAGAAGCTTACTACAATATGTACCTTCGGCATGCTTTGCTAAATTGTTCTACTAGCTTATATGAGGTTCTCTCCCTGAAAGTATTTTAAAATAAATATGTCAACTTTCTTATCACTATACCCACATTTGTGAATGTGCTTTCAATATTTCTTCTCTATTTTAACAGAACCCCAATTTCCACATGCCTGAGGGTTCCAAGGAAAAAAAGGAAAATCCTCTACTTAACCCTGAGAGGTTTAGTAGGGTCTTAAGGGAGACAAGTCCCTCACAAGGAGAAGGTCAACCTTCGGGCAAGACCACAGAGTCACCAACCCTTAAGTTGATGGAAAAACATCAAGGAACTAAGACCCTTTCCAAGACGTTCAGAGGAATGAGTTGGCCACTGGACACTCGCCCTCTAAACAAAAGCTTAGTCAAGGACAACAAATGGAGGGAGGCGGATGCAACCCAAGAAAAACGCAGGTCTTTCCTGCAGGAGTTCTGCAAGAAATATGGTGGCGTGAGCCGTCCTCAGTCACATCTCTTTCACATGGTATCCAGGATCTATGTGGAAGATAAACACAAAGTCCTATATTGTGAAGTGCCAAAGGCTGGCTGCTCCAACTGGAAAAGAATTCTGATGGTACTAAATGGATTGGCTCCCTCGGCGTACAACATCTCCCATGATGCCGTCCACTACGGGAAGCATTTGAAAAAGCTGGACAGCTTTGACCTAAAAGGGATACACACTCGTTTGAATACCTACACCAAAGCGGTGTTTGTTCGTGACCCCATGGAGAGGTTAGTGTCAGCCTTCAGGGACAAATTTGAACACCCCAATAGTTATTACCACCCGGTATTTGGGAAAGCGATTATAAAGAAATACCGGCCAAATGCCTGTGAAAAAGCCTTAAATAATGGCTCTGGAGTCAAATTCAAGGAGTTCGTTCACTATTTACTGGATTCTCACCGTCCGGTAGGAATGGACATTCACTGGGAAAAGGTCAGCAAGCTCTGCTACCCGTGTCTGATCAACTACGATTTTGTTGGGAAATTTGAAACTTTGGAAGAAGATGCCAATTACTTTCTACAGCTGATCGGTGCCCCCAAAGAGCTGAAATTCCCCAACTTCAAGGACAGGCACTCTTCCGATGAAAGAACCAGCGCTCAGGTGGTGAGACAGTATTTAAAGGATCTGACCAGAACCGAGAGACAATTAATCTATGACTTCTATCACTTGGACTACTTGATGTTTAATTATACCACTCCGTTTCTGTAGTTTGCATTCATGTTCTAAAACACTGTATTTACTTCATGAGGACGATCTTGAATCAGCTAACTGTAATTTTCCTATAATTCTCCGTAGGGGAGAGATTTAACTAAATGCAGTTGCCTTGATTTAATGAAGACTTTTACCAAATAGTATGACACCAATTGGCACAAAGTTATAGGAAAATTACCTCACAGAGACATGTGAACAACTCGAGTTACTCTAAAATGTTTGGGAAAGAGCTGCTTTTGCATTATGGATCAGATTATAGAAGCAATAACCCAGCCAGCTGCTCCATCCGCTGCAGCAGACCCCACCACGACAGGAAGAGGGATCTAAAATAGCATGAGTGGATGTCTCCACCCTGGATTGATGGCATTACGTGCATGGATATGTTTCTAGCAGTCTGTGGCATATGAATCAAACCCTGGCTAGTTTTCTTATACCCTGGAAATCTTTCAATCAACTGCAATGACGAATTGATTTTGAGATGGCATTTGGGGCCTGGGCGTTTCGCTTTAGATTGGGAGGCATTGTGTGATTTACAATATGAGAATGCAGCAGACACACCAGATGAGGCTCTGGCTTTCTATATTCAACAGCCACTAAAAAATGCACAACATGCTCAGATCAAAGCAACAAAAAAAACCTTCCTCTTCCAGGGAAACAGAAGGGAATTAATTCCGTTTTCTCTGGAGTCTCTACGCAGAGACGAAATGAGCACAACCACTGGGGGCCCTTGCTTCTGAGGCAGGAGGTTGAGTTTAAGCCTCGGCAGATAGAAATGTGCTCCTAATTCTGGTTAAATTGGGGGGGGGGGACCCGGGGGTGGTTGTTTCAGGATGGAAGACTCATCAAAACACAAAAGCTGCCACTCCAACTATAGATCTCAAATAATAAGGGAGTTTTATAAGAACATTATTGGAATCAAAGCGTCATGTGCACAGCGTTGTATGTGGCATGAACTCTGTGAATAGCTTTGTTTTCAGTCTGATTTTTCAGCTTGGGAACAACTTCCCAAAAACGAATGCACCACTTCAAAGATGGGTTATATTCCAGAGAATAAACAGAACGGGCGCCCCTGGGAACATTTTAATAGGCTTTTGCATAAACAAATTAAGGTACTTTTTTAAGTTTAAATATTCTGTCCTAACCAAGTCAAATACCAGTGCATTCACAGATTAAATCAGAGTCGGGAAAATAAGACGGTGTGTCACCCCTGTGAGCAGTCGTAATGCATTTTAGACATTTTTTCCCAAAGGACCCAGAAGTAGAAGACACATTTGAGTGGGCAATTCATTCTCACTGGCCAGCTGTTCCCCTGAGTTAAACCACATGTCATTCAAATCTCGCTTACATCATGTTGCTTCCCATACCATCACTTTTGTCAGTAAACACTCAGAAATGGCTTTCACGGAAAAGCAGGTGTTCGTATTTGAATGTGATAGACCAACATGGCTGCAGTCGCCTGTTCCATTTTGGTTCTCCGTGTCATGGCCGAGCACTCATGAGCTGCTTCACTCTCTACACACACCTACCCTCTGTGTCTCCCATCGCCAGCGGTACGCCTTCCACACTGACCTTCCACTCCCTTTCCGCTCCATCCACTCGCACCGCGAGACCACACTCCAAAGCTGTGCTCT
The DNA here is from genome assembly GCF_963259705.1 of Myotis daubentonii. Taxonomy (NCBI): domain Eukaryota; kingdom Metazoa; phylum Chordata; class Mammalia; order Chiroptera; family Vespertilionidae; genus Myotis; species Myotis daubentonii. The sequence goes on from NC_081847.1 coordinate 93,594,279, forward strand.
CTCTTTAAGGAGTTCTACTCCAGAGTAAGCTCATTTGTATCATTTGAATTTCGCTGCACCACGTGGGTAAGTTCCGTTTTGAAATCTCACACTTGATGAGCTCTCTGATCAACAGGAAAAGCGAAAAGATGGTTCCCCGCTGGGACGTGCGTCCAAGCCCTCTCTTACCAGCGGATGCAGGCGCTCCTCCCGTCCTTTCTTTTCGCTTCATTCATTTGTCCATTTCTTATACCCTCTTCGTATGAATATGAAATCTCTGTTGTCCTTGGAATATGTCTTAGGTCTTAGATGCAGGAGGAGAGAGACGGTGTCTGTTTCATTCATTCTGCGCCGTTTCTAGCAAAGCGCTCATGAAAAGTCACTGTGACAGATGTCTGCTGAGAAGTGCAGGTCCCTCTCCCGCATCTCCCAGTGTGGAATGGGTGCATTTCTGCCCTGGGACTCTCAGACCTGCAGGACCAGCGGGTCTAAGGAGAAGATCCCGGACAGTGAGGGGGGACCGGGGCAGTGAGGAGGGACCGGGGCAGTGAGGGGGGACCGGGGCGGTGAGGGGGGACCGGGGCAGTGAGGAGGGACTGGGGCAGTGAGGGGGGACCGGGGCAATGAGGGGGGACCGGGGCAGTGAGGGGGGACCGGGACAGTGAGGAGGGACTGGGGCAGTGAGGGGGGACCGGGGCAGTGAGGGGGGACCGGGACAGTGAGGAGGGCCTGGGGCAGTGAGGGGGACCGGGGCAGTGAGGGGGGACCGGGGCAGTGAGGGGGGACTGGGGCAGTGAGGGGGACCGGGGCAGTGAGGGGGGACCGGGGCAGTGAGGAGGGGGGCCCGGGTCAGTGAGGGGGCCCGGGGCAGTGAGGGGGACCGGGGCAGTGAGGGGGACCGGGGCAGTGAGGGGGGACCGGGGCAGTGAGGGGGGACTGGGGTAGTGAGGGGGACCGGGGCAGTGAGGGGGGACCGGGCAGTGAGGAGGGACCGGGGCGGTGAGGGGGACCGGGGCGGTGAGGGGGACCGGGGCAGTGAGGGGGGACTGGGCAGTGAGGAGGGACCGGGGCGGTGAGGGGGGACCGGGGCGGTGAGGGGGGACCGGGGCGGTGAGGGGGGACCGGGGCAGTGAGGGGGGACCGGGGCGGTGAGGAGGGACCGGGGCGGTGAGGGGGGACTGGGGCAGTGAGGAGGGACCGGGGCAGTGAGGAGGGCCCTGGCCAGGGCAGTGACGGGAGTGATCTAAAGCACATGCCTTTCCTAGACCAGGAGTCCTACCTTAGCCTCAAGGACAGCTGGGTACACAGTAACCTTTTACCTTTCTAAGATGATGTGTTTATTACTATTTGGGAAATAATGTTGAAAAAGTGCATGATTCTGGTTCATATAAAGGCCAGTTACTGAGTGCTTACCAGGTATCGACCCTGGCAACACGCATATGTTCATCAATGTCTGATCCTATAACAGATGGAAGGTGGGCATTATGCCACCGTCACGTTCTGAAGGAGGAAACTGAGGTCGGAGAGGGTTGTGACAAGCCCCCCGCAGCTGCCTGGCAAGGGCTCTGGCTCCAACGCTGAGACCACGCACGGCAGCACGTGGGTCCGATCTGGCCACAGCCACGTTTGGCCCCAGAGCCACCATTTGAAAGTTGGAACTGTTTCTCCGCGACAGGGAATGTCTGCTACTGCCTGCTACATGCCCACCTGGCAGTCGCCGGGCAGGCCTGAGGGGGGCTCACTGAGAGGATCAGAGTCCTGTGGGCGCCTGTGCCCTCGCCCAGCCCGTCACTCACTGCCTCGCCTGGTGGCCCCCACGCGCCCCACCTCCTGCTCTGACCTGCGTGTTCGTCCACCACCTCGCTTCCAAGGAAAAGCGGTCCCTGAATGTTTTCCTTCAACAGATTGTGTTGTGCAGGCCGGGCGGCCGTCACAGGCTGGGTCTCCTGATCCTCCCCAGAGGCTGCTGGTCCTTTGGTCTTACGCCCAGTGGAACCGCCAAACATTTCCTGGTTCGAGGAAACCCCTTTGGAGCGACAACAACGACGCTGGGAGAAACCCGGGATCTTTCCTCGGCTCCCTCCTGTCTCAGCCGCCGGGCCCCTGCGACCACATGTCCCCGTCCCTTCCGCAGAGACGGGCCCTGGTCCCAGGCCCTCGGAGCCTCCGTGGCTCCTGTGCCTTCGAACACGACTCCCGCTTCAAAGGTGTCCCTGCCCTGCCTCACCCCGGAAAGCTGCCGGGACCCCAGCTTCTCTGAGGACCTCCCTCTGCAGCTCACAGCACTCCCCCCACCCCTCCTGCTGTCATCCTGGGTGACCTCAGGTTCCCACGGACAGGCCACTGTCTGCGTCTCAGTGCTCTGTCCCCTCCTCCCATGAACCCCCGGGAGCTGGAGGAGACAGGAACACGGCCATGGGAGCCGCAGCAATGGCTCCTGTCCCCAAAGAGCAGAAAACCCGGGGCAAGCGTCTAGGACTTTATTTTACCCATTCATTTCCTCACAATATTTCCAACGTTTAAGAAAAATGTCCTTCCGAAATACTGTGAACTGAGATGTACTCAGAACACGAGAGGAAATACCAGCTTAAAATTATTGGGATGATTGTAATTTTTTTCCTGATTTAGCTTATCAAGTCCTCCGATAGTAGTGCATGGACCACCTGAATGACAGGTATCCGATTTTTGTTAAAAACAAATTTCCGTACCGCAGCCCAGATGTGCTGAGCCAGAACCTCTGTGAGGCCCGGTGGGAATGTTCTTTGCTGACCATCTCCTGGGAGGAGTCTTCTGTCTGGCCAAGTCTGAGCACCACTGATGCGTGTGTGATTTTTTTTGTCCTGGTCAATTACGAGTGATGAGAAGGCGGCCCACCTTCATGCTGTTGCTTTGTTGAAAAGTTAAAGACTCTCAGCGCAGAGCCAGGTCCCTGGGTGTGGGTCCCAGCGTCCGCTGGGACTTGGCCCAGAGCCGGGGCAGAAGCTTGGCCTCGGAGGTCCGCCAAGCGCAGGAACTGGAGCTGAAATGATGAAGGGAGCCATGGGGACCGCGCTGGGCACGGCCCAGACCTTCTGAGAATCTTCCAGATGAGAGGGGGAGTGGAAACTTTCCCCTTCTGAAACACAAAAGACTAAAGGCCATGTTGTGCCCAAGGCAGTTTTGGCAACTCCACTCCACAGCGGACAAAGTGAAGGCCAATAAAAAATAAAAGCCATCTTTCGAGTTGACTTGAAATGATGGAAAAGTGGGAAAGATCTCCTATTTGGGTGATTAGTGTGAATGCAAGTGCCCCGAGGAATATTTTGCAATTTCGTTTACGTGGTAAGAATGCATTTTCTTGGACTTCAGGCAGGGGGTTGTCTGTTGCCGCCCGTCTGTTGAGTGGAGCGTCTGGCATTGCCAGCACTGCCCGTCCCTGATGCACACACAGCCCTTTCATCGGGCTCCCGGGGGCAGGCCCACCGCGGCCCCCGGTTCTAGCCACAGAGCAGGGCCCTGGGCTACCCGGATACCTTCGGAAGAGGAGCCCTCCGCCATCTCTCTCATTTGTTTTTTTCTCTCTTTTTTTCTTTTTAAATTTTTAATTGTGGGAAAACACATAACATTTACCATCTCAACCATTTTAAGGGCGTGAAGTGCATTCTCTCTGTTGTACAACCATCCGCCTTCAGGCCTCTTTTCAATCTGCAAAACCCCATTCAAGAGTGGCTCCATTCCCCTCCCCCAGCCCTGGGAACCTCCACCCTGCTTCCTCTCCCCCTGGGTCTGACTCCTCGGGGTGCCTCCTGTGAGTAGGATCATGAGGACCAGGTAGTATTTGTTCTTTTGAGACTTAGCACGGTGTCCTCTGGGTTCATCCAGGCTGTAAGTGCGTCAGAATTCCCTTCCTCTCCGGGGCTGAGTAACCGTCACTGCACGTCTACTTTGATCCACTCTCTACACTTTGAAAACGAACATCCCACAGCATTACTGTGCTCCCAGCTTCTTCTTGCCTGGCTTCAGGGCCCTCAATAATATCCGCCTGACCCGATATCACCAAATAACTGCATCAAACTCCTATGGTCCAGCCAAACTGAACTACATTCTTTGAAAACATTCTTGCTTTCCCCCCTATTTTGTTCCTATTACTGGTACTGCCCAGGTGTCCATTTCTCCTCTCTCTTAATTACCTCATCATGTGCCTCCTTCAACATAACACCATCCACCTACCCCATGCCTCTTCCTTCCATCCCCTCCCTCCCCACCCCTGCCCATGACCATGCCTCTCTCGGCTCCCTTCACCCAGTCCGCCTAGGAAACCCCTTCTAGTCTCCTTGCTTTAGCTACACCCCCAGGCTGGTGGTTCCCAGATCTCTTCCTCCAGCCCACACCAGGCTGTGGACTCGGCCTCAGATCTTCCATGTCCTGCTGCACCGCTTCCCCCGGGTGTCGCAGTAGCACTCTCAACTCAATGCGACTAACGTTGTGCTCATCATCGAACCCCGACCTCCCTCCTCTTTGTCCGATGGCATCACCCTCAGCTCCTCTGGCCCCCACATTGGGAACCAAAGAGTCAAGCCAGACTTCTCCTGCGCCGACCCCACACCCTGTGGAAGGCGCCCTGCCAGGGAAGGCGCTGGCTTTCCTTTAAATGGGTTCTTCTCTAAATCTAGCCAAATGCCAGGAAGTCTCACTGAGGGTAAACAGAAGGGGGAATGTGTGTGTCTGGTAGCTTCCTTGTAAACAGCCACCATAGTCACCTCCAGGTGGGTCCGAATCGCATGCATTCCTGGTGCTTGACCAGATTGAGATAACCCATTTCCCCGCACCTGGCTCGGAAGATCAATGAGGCATTCCCACCTCTTGGTCAGATGTGCCCCCAAGATAAGGCTCTGCCTTCACCATGGGTGCAGAGGACATGAATTTAAAGGAAAGCCAGCGCCTTCCCTGGCCGGGGGCCTTCCACACACCATAGGAAAGCCTAAGTCCACCACCTACATGTTTCTCATTTCCTCTCCCACCCACTCTGCTGCTCATCCAGCTCAACCCTCAACCTCTCTTCCCTGAAACACCGCAACAGTTTCTAAGGGTTCTCCCACTCTTGCTCCCTCAACACCCTTCTCCACACCTGGCCTCCTCTGCCTAAAGCTCTAGTGACTCCCACCATCCCGGTCTATTTCGCACACGCTCGCAATGTCCTCCATGATCCCAGTCCTTCGCCAATCACGTTTTCTGCCAATTCCTGCCTCCCTGCTCACTCTAGAACAACCTGGAATGGTCATGATTCCCTGACATTGTGCACTTTCCGGCCTCCTGCTGCTAACCCCCCATCTGTGCCCCCAACAGCTCCTAATCCCTAAACTCACTCAGTGAGGCATTCCTTGCATTGGTGTGGCTCGGATGAGACGCCTGCTCAGAGCACCATGTGTTCCTGAGAAGCAGCATGTACCCTGGTGGCTAAGAGCTTGCCGCTTGTCGTAAGAACCGGGTTTGAATTCCATATTTTCAACTGTGGAACCTCCCCAATTTACTTAACTTCTCTGAGTACTGGTTTTGTCATCTCAAAAATGAGGATAGCAATACCTACCTTGTACGTTTACTGGGAGAAACAAACTGGAAAATGTTTGTAAAGTGGTTAGTAAGTGCTTAATAAATTATAACTATTGTTCTTATCCCATTCGAGCTTGTGTGTATTTTCACCTTTACATTTATACTTTCTAATTATTTGTGTATGTGTCTGGCTCGCCCGGAAGACTGAATTCCTTGTCTTACTCATCTTTGTATCCCTAGAGAAGGCCCTGGTTAAATATCTATGGAAGAAATAAATCCCACACCCCTACCCAACGCTCATGTGGCACTCTGGCCTTCCCCGAAGACACATGCCGACATGTATTATATATTATAACAATATGAAACTTTGTCTTCACTTTTCTGTTAAATTCTAAGTTACCTGAGGGCAGAAACAATAAATATACATCTAATTGAATTTCAGACTTTCAAGTATTGATCTTTTTAATAAGCTAATGGTTTAAGATAGCGGGCTTCTTAACCACAACATAGAAACAAATAACAAAAACCCATGACCTCATTGACCTTCAGACTCTTTCTTCCCCATTACCTATGCACCCTGACCAGGCTGAGCTTTTTTTTTTGTTTTTTTAATTCTTTCCCAAGGATATGATTTTATTTATTTTAGAGAAAGCGGAAGGGAAAGAGGGAGAGAGAGAGATAAACATTAATTGGTTGCCTCCCATATACACCCCAACTGGGGATCAACCTGCAACCTAGGAATGTGCCCTGACCAGGGATCGAACCCACAACCATTTTGGCATGTGAGACGATGCTCTAACCAACTGAGCCACCCTGCCAGGGCCAGGCTGAGCTCTTATGTCCTCAAATAAGCTGCCCTTCTTCCTGCCTTGGAGCCTTTCTGTGGGCCAATCTGCTACCTCTTCGGTCTTCAGAAAGTCCTTTCCCGACCCCAGACCAGGGTCAGTCATTCTCCAAAGCTGCGAGTTCCCACTAGAAGTGAGAACGTCAGCAAACATGTGAAGCAACGGTGACGAACTGAATATCACCTCAGTGAATGCTCTATGTCAAGGTCAAGGCCCTGAATGAAAGGCCTTTTCAACTGTGGAACCTCCCCAATTTACTTAACTTCTCTGAGTACTGATTTTGTCATCTCAAAAATTAGGATAGCAATTTTTGAGGTCCGGATGGGGGTCATTTTGTTGGAAGATTCTGAGAGCTTGAACATCCAGGCTCACAGAGCAGCCCCACCCGCCGTGCCAGAGGACAACAGCCTCGCCTGCCATGAAGACCACACAACCACATGCCTGAGGCAGGTGTAAGGCGATGCTTGTTTTCCTCAAGATCACCCACCACTACCCCTTATTACTTCCAAGCTGGTAATCAGGGTCAGCACAGCCCAGCAGAAGAACTTCTGGAATAAAATAGTTTGTGTGTCAAAAGCATCCTAGGACCTCACCAATACATTTCAGCCCGAATCAGGGGAACACCTGAGAATGAAACCTGAGGGTGTTGGGTAGGTGGGGACAAAGGGAAGTATGAGGTTGGGTAGGGCACAGTTTATCGACAGGGTAGTGGTACTTGCCCATGTTATTCTGGCAAAGAGCTCTCCTCATGGTTGGGATGGCTCCTTGAATCTTGGATATGATGGTGGCCTACAGAAGATGAAATGGAGCTGCCAGGGTATTTTGGCACAGTGCTGAAGAAGGTTTCAATGGCCCTGGCTGGATGGCTCCATTGGTTGGAATGTTGTCCCCTACACCAAAAGGTTGCAGGTTCGATTCCTGGTCAGGGCACATGCCTAAGTTGTGAGTTCAATGCCGCAGTCAGGGCACATACGGGAGGGAACTAATCACTCTTTCTCTTCTCTTCTCTTCTCTTCTCTTCTCTTCTCTTCTCTTCTCTTCTCTTCTCTTCTCTTCTCTTCTCTTCTCCTCTCCTCTCCTCTCCTCTTCTCTCTCTCTCTCTCTCTCTCTCTCTCTCTCTCTCTTTCTCTCTCTCTCTCTTTCTCTCTCTCTCCCTCTCTCTCCCCCTCTCTCCCCCTCTCTCCCCTCTCTCTCCCTTAAAAAAATCAATAAACTTATCCTCAGGTGAGGATTTAGAAAAGCCTCAGGCTGTGTAGGTGTTAGAATGGACCCTCTATGTTACACCCTGAAACCCACCACAGGACTGTGCTAACCAGGACCCATCACAGAGCATCCCCTTCTCCAAGGCAACATGGAATGCACTAGTGAGTGGAAGCCAGCAGTTGTGAGGAGCTCAGCAAATTTTTCTGGTCAGAACTGACAGTTGAAGATGCTGTGAAAGAACTAGGCTCCCTGAGCTCACCAGGACTGAGGGGGTTTGGGAATGGTAGAAGCCAGGCATGCACTTAGCTTTCTGAGGTCAAGTAGATGTGATTTCCATAATGGGCAACAAGGCTGGAGTGGCAATCAGGGGCTTGGTCTGCAGGGATCTATGGCAGTGACTAATAGATCATTTGTATTTGGGGTGAGACAGTGAGCCGGCTGATCAGGACGTTATGCGATCTGTGTAATCAAAAAATTTGAGCACAAAAGAGCAGATGGGAAACCCTGTGCCTTGGTGGAAGAGCGTGGATGTTCACGCAGTCTTAGGCCTGTGTAGGTTTACACCATGTCCCCTTGAGGAGGGACCTTGAAAAACTACCGCAAGAGTATACGGTGAATATCCCCCCAGATTTCCATAGAACTTGCTACCATTTGGTAAGGGAGCTGTGCATTGGGGAGACACCCAGAACATTCCAGGTCTGGAAGAAACGGGGTCTGAACTGACACTGAACCTGGGGACCCAAGACCACATCATGGCCCTCTGGTTAGAGCTAAGGCTTGTGGAGACCTGGTCATACATGAAATTCCCACCTGTGTCTGTTTTCCAGTCAGTCCCATGGCCACGGGCCTGCTCTGTGTTTGTTTCCTCTGTCTCTGCCTTTGTAATTGGGAAACACGTACTCAGAGAGGGCATGATTTTCTCATTGGTCCACCTCGCTGTGGACTCAGGGCCCTGGTGACAGGAAAAGACAAATGCAATCCCCTGAAACCGCTCAATCAGAAGCAACACTGCATCCCAGGCGCAGTGCTAGATTAGTCCTCAAGGACCTACAGGGCGCAAGGGTGATGCTCTCCATCATAGCCCTGCTCAGGGGCTACTGTAATCTGAGCCACGTGACCGCTGGCCAGACCTGGTCTCTTTGCTGCAGCAAATCAATGCAGCCTCTGACATCTGCCGTGCGGAGCTTGATCTCATGAAAGCATTCTTCTCCTTCAGCAGACAAGACCAGCACGGGCCCCCTTCACACCGAAGCAGACTCTTCATGCCTTGCTCCGGGGCGACGTTAATTCCGTTGCCATCTGTTGTGCTGTGGTCCACAGGGACCTGGCTATCTTGACATTCTGAGGTCATCACATGGGCTCGAGGAACTGATAACATCGGGTTAATTTCCCCTGAAGAACAGGAAACGCCATGTTCCCTTGATGTCCTAAGAGGATCCATGTGGGCAAGAGAGTGGGAGACAGACCTCAGGGAAATGTAGGCTCGGCCACATCCGTGAAGATCTTAAGGGCATGGCGCTTCACGGAGCTGAATCTACACTGGGCCCAGGCATTCGAGAAGCTGACAGAAACCATCCTAGACACCTCGTTTGTCCTGTTACCTGTAAGTCCTACTAAATAAAATCCTCCTATTTGTACATTTCATATTCCTTAAAGTTGAAATTGAACTTAAGATGCTCTTTCCAAAAGTGAATCATCTTTTTTCTCTGATTAATTAGTGGTACAAACTCAGAAAAAAAACACAGCTACTGAATTCCCTTAAGTGTAATTTATATTATTCTAACTTTGTTCGTACTGATTTATTTTTTGTATTTCCCCATTCCATTTAATTTAATTTTAAACGATTTCTCTAGCTCCTCCCCCTTGGTATCTGTGGATTCTGTAAGAGGTAGGCGTATGAATAAGATTCTGCACCAGAGGTCACCTAATGTAGAAGAGGAAAACACAAATCTTCAAACACTCGGAGTGTGAGCAATGTTACGCAGTAACTTAAAGCAAGCTTTATGATGACTTGAAGGAATGAGAGACTTTATCCCTGCATAGAGAGACTCGGGGGTAATAAGGACATGGCCTTCCAGCTACCACCTTAGGGTTGAACGGGGTTCATACTGAAGTCGGGGGAGAAGAAGAGAAGGTCCCGGGAGGCAGAGAGCAGCCAGGACAGGCAGCGGTGTGCTCAGGAGAAAGCAGAGGCCCTGAGAGCAGGAGCAGTCAGCATGGCTGGAGTGTGAGCCACCTGAGGGGAGAAGAAAGGTCGCTGAGGAGGTGGGTTAGGGAACTGTTACTGCCGGGCTTAGGAACTGGTGCTTTCTTTATTCATTTATTTTTGAAAGTGAAATAGTCTTTCTTTTTTTATATTTTCTGTTTGTTTTTTAAATTAAATCTTTATGGTTGAAAGTATTACATATGTTCCCTTTTCCCCCCCATTGGCCCCTTCCAGCCCGCCCCTACCACCCACCCACCACCCCAGGCCTTCAGCACTCTATTGCAGTGGTTCTCAACCTTCTGGCCCTTTAAATACAGTGCCTCATGTTGTGACCCAACCATAAAATTATTTTCGTTGCTCTTCATAACTGTAATGTTGCTACTGTGATGAATCATAATATAAATATCTGATATGCAGGATGGTCTTAGGCGACCCCTGTGAAAGGGTCGTTCGACCGCCAAAGAGGTCGCGACCCACAGGTTGAGAACCGCTGCTCTATTGTCTGTGTCCATGGGTTGTGCACATGTGCATACAAGGTCTTTGGTTGATCTCTTCCCACCCACCCACCCTCCCGCCTTCCCTCTGAGATTCCACACTCTGTTCCATGCTCCCATGTCTCTGGATCCACTCCGTTCATCAGTTTATTTTGTTCCTTAGATTCCACATATGAGTGTGATCATGTGATACTTGTCTTTCTCTGACTGGCGTATTTCACTTAGCATGATACTCCCCAGGCCCCTCCATGCTGTCTCAAAGGGTAAGAGATGCTTCTTTTCTACTGCTGCGTAGCATTCCATGGTGTAAATGTACCACAGCTTTTTGCCCACTCGTCTGCTGGTGGGCCCTTGGGCTGCTTCCAGATCTTGGCTATTGTAAATGGCACCGCTATGAGCATAGGGTGCACATATTCTTTCTGATTGGCGCTTCGGGTCTCTGAGGAACTGGAGCTTTGTTTAGTGATCCACAGAGAGGCACTGGGACAATGGTGTTGAAAGCAGTGCCCCGGGAAGATCTCTCTGGTGGTTGTATGGAGAGAGCGAGAACCACAGTGAATTAGAAGGCTCTCCAGGCTGGGAATGGGGCCCCGGCCCATCTCTAACCTGCACCTCATTTTGGACAAGTCACTTCCTCCCTGGGATTGCAGTCGTCTCCTATGAAGAAACAAGAGCTAACTCCCTCTTAGCTCTAAAAGGAAAGACCAATCCTAAGAGGCTTCGCAAAACCGAAACGTTAAATGACTCTTACATGTGGTTTGCTTTATTACAGAGAAATTAAAGATGTGATTAAAAGAAAGCATTCCTTTCTGATATTCAGTAATCACATGGGATGTCTTTCATCAAAGGGAAGTCCCGACGGTTTAATCTCATGCGAGCTCCATAAAGAAGTTGGCAAGCAGTTTCAATAGCAACAATGCCTCCTTTTATCATATACATTCTTAACCGATTATGAAGTGCTGTCGGGAGTTACAAAGAACCAGGATGGTAGGCGAGCGAGCGAGTGAGTGAGCGGGCAGACCTCGGAGAGAGAACCTGAGACCTCCCCAGGCTCCGGGACAGCCGGAAGCTGTGAGTCCCTGCACCCTATGTCCCCAGGGCCCTGTGGAAAGGCCAGGGTCAGGAGACAGACCCTCAGGGGCCCACAGGGGTGAGAGGACTCCCAACACGGGGACCAGTCACCGGAGACACTATAAGGTGATGACATCCATCTCAGGAGATTCCCAATGACACGCATCGGCCCAGGAAGATGGAGGAGCTGTAGGGAGGCCGGAGGTGGGAACGCCAGCCCCGGGAGCTTTGGAGCAGGCTCCGCCGCCCCAAGGCCCTGCTGCTGTTTCTGCTCCTAGAACTTAGTCACCTTGGGAAGGAGGGTGGGAAAGGGCGAACCCTGAAACTGACAGAGATGACCTATGAGATGCGGAGAACACCCCGAATGGCTCAGTTTACTCAGAACTGGTGAGTAAATAAGTTATGTTCTGGAAACCCAAAGGAAAATATCTCTACAGGGAAAGGGTAGCCTCCGTTGCTTTCAAAAGCTCACTTGACTTGCTAATGTTTGACAGAATAAAGTTTCTTTCATAATAAAAACAAATGTGCAGCCACTTCTTAGAGCTGCGCTGCGTAACGCAGCAGACACTCAGCTGCCCGCTGGCTGTCAGGGCCTGGAACGGGGCGAGGAAAAGGACAACACTGAGTTTTCTATTGTATTTCATCTTAATTCGTTTAAGATTGAAAACTGTTACTCAGTTCAGTTATTGAAAATTGTTAAAGTATGTTTGTGAATCTACTCTTTCATCTATAAGTTTTAGGACATCTAAACACCAACTAATTATTTCTAATAAAAATGTGATATCCAGTGGAAAGAGATTATAAGTATAGGATACTTACAAAATTCAAACACTTAGTAAAAAAAAAAAAGTGTTTCATTACTAATTTTTATAACTTTCCTAGTACAGTGATAATATTTTTTATATATTGGATTCAATAAAGTATAGTATTATAATTACATTTACCTGGGTTTTACTTATTTACTATAGCTAGTAAGACATTTTAATGATATATGTGGCTTGCATTATATTTCTACTAGATAGTGCCACCTTCAAGCTTGTGGAGGAATGAGACCCAAAATACCTGTACATGCCAAGTTTCCTCTGCTTTCTCAAATCTTATTGTTCAGTTACAGTCTCTATTCAATACTGTTCTGTATTAGTTTCGTGTGTGCAGGAAGGTGGTTAGACAATCCTATACTTTACACATTTGAAATATCGGCCCCCCGATATTTCAAATGCCCACCTGGCACCACACATAGTTATTACTGAGCTTTTTCCTACTTTTGACTGTGATGTAGGTCTTCTTACAATCCTTTCCAGTCTCACCTCGTAGCAGCATTCTTCTTTTCCTGGAAGATTGTCTTTCCTAAGTCCTGTAAGCGCCATGCTACCAAACAGGTCTTTGTAGTGTGTGAGAGGGTTACCTCCTATGATGACTAAGTGCTCTCGAGGGGTATTGTTATGTTATTGCCAAGTTATTGCCACTCCATCTCTTTAAACCTAGAAAGTTCCGTCTCTCCTTCAGAACCACCAGGGAAGATGGCTGCAGACGCCGGGTGCTGGTGTACAAAAGCGAGCAGTGCTTCTATTTTCTATTTGCCATGATGACTCGACGCCCTTTGTCTCGGCTTCGTGGCCAAGGACTGAACAATTAAAATGTCCCCGAGTCCCTTCTCTTCACTTTGAACAAAGCCCTCGCCAGCGCCTGTCCCTTATTCCCAGCACTTGCTTCTGGCCTGTGGATGAGAAAGTAAAACTGGGGACAGCTTCCAGAGCTTTCAGAACTTTTCCATTGAAATGCAAACGCTCCTCTGGCGCCTCCGAGACTTCTGAGAAGTTGTTGGGTTTTGGCAGCGTCTCCAGAAACTCCGGCGTTCCTGTCCTGTGGCGCTGCTGCCAGGCTTCTCTCCCAAGTGTATGCAGGGAAAGTCAGCGGTGGACTGGCTCTTGCAGGGCAAACTCCCAACTTGAACGCCGAACAAAAGAGTAACTTCTTCCTTCCAAATCCGGGCTGGTGACCAGCAGATCTCAGAGCCTACCTTGTCACCTCCCCTCTCCAGGTGCAGCTCGGCCTGCCTGCCAACAGCCGCCCTCTCCTTCCCCCCATCCAGGAGCCACCACAGCCCTGCGGCAGCGTTGGCGCGACTAGGCACAGCCCACACAGATCCCGTGCAGGTGGCAAAGATGATGACAGACAGTCTTTGGATTCGCTAATGCGGCATCCTAACTGCTGTAGAAAGGGCCCATCCACCGTTGTTATCATGCCGCGCGGCCCAGGCTCTGTATTCCAAAGTATCAGCATATTACGAAGCCACCCATCTTTTCTATCTCTTCATTTCCTCTACAGGATAAGAAGTCGGAATGGGTAAACCAACAAAGCAATTGCCAAGTGTTCAATTTACACATCCCCAGATTCTGATCTTAAATAACAGAATCAACTCCAATGTGTCCTCCCTTCTGTTATCTGTAAGATCCAAGCTGACTCCTAGTGTGCCATCCTGTAACAATAATGTGAAACATGAAGCACTGTTCCCTTTTCATGTGTATTTCTCTCATCTCATGAGTAGGAATCATGCCTTATTTTTCTTTTGTGGCTCATAGATGAGGCTCAGTGGCTACTTAGTACTTCAAGAGTGTGGCTTAAGAAAAAACTTACCTAACAGCTTCTAACAGGTTGGAGGAGCAAACAGGAAAAAGGTGGAAGACAGAAAGATCTCATCTGAGGTGGAGCTAACAGTGGCTAATGAATATGGAAACAGAGTAATAAAAAAAAATAGAATAAAATAAAATAAATAAAAAACCAAAAGCCCAGCCAACATGGCTCAGTGGTTGAGTGTTGACCTATGACCCAGGAGGTCATGGCTTGATTCCTGGTCAGGGCACATGCCCAGGTTTTGGGCTAAATCCTCAGTGTGGGGCATGCAGGAGGCAGCCGATCCATGATTCTCTCTCATCATTGATGTTTCTCTCTCTCCCTCTCCCTTCCTCTCTGAAATCAATATATATATATATATGCCATTTGCTCAATCTTACAATCTGCCAAGCAACCAAATTGACAAAGGAATCAGGACAATCAGGTCAGCACCAGCATCGGGGCAAGAACCTTCACCGGTTACATCACAGGTTCATCCCACCTCTGTCACTGCCGCACACGTGGGGGTCCACTGGACGCTCAGAGCAGAGCGGAGGACCACGGGATCCTGGGCCGCAGGGGCAGGAGATCCGGGCAGAGTGGCCAACAGCTATAGACCAGCTCTTCTGTACCAAGCAACCAGAGCCATGTGTCCGTTTGCCAGACGTAAAGTGAACAATTGCCTTCAAAGGCCTCAGAGGAGCCTCTGCTGTGAGGCCATGGGGAGAAGCGATTGCAGTAACTGAAAGGGAGGTTTGCTCTGTGTGAGCATCGGCCGCACGGAGTCTGCCCACAGCCCTAGCGCTCCTGCGAATCGGAATTACCATCGGTCTCCACCCCCAAACGAGCCGGCCAGGTGGGCCAGTGTCTGCACCCTCTTTCCAGAAGCCTCTGAACCTAAGACTCAGTTAGTTATTCCAGCTGCGCATTGAGAGCTTCTGGAAATAAGGACCGATTCCTCCCCTGGTGTGGCCAGGGTCCCAAATCTTAACCAGACGGAAGGCTAACCCAGTCTGGGTTGAGTTTGTTTTTTTTCACCTGATAAAGGAAACATTGCCACAGACAGCCACAGTTCTGGACCACAGCACAAGTAGCCAAACTGTTTTGTTGGAAAATTTGTTTTCTCGATTCTAAATACAGTAATGAGATTAAACATGAGCATAAACCCTCCCTTTTCTATCAGTAGTCTACAGCAAAACAAACTAACAAATATATGCACCAAGCTTAATTTCACACCCCTAAACAGAGAGAGGGCTTTTAGGTGGTCCTCTTGTTTATAAACCTGCTTCTGCACAGGCTGCATCTCAAATATTTCAAAACAGCCCAAAACCCGTCCAAATTTTCACTGACCTTCCGAAGTGTGGCCCCGCTGGGGAGAGAAATACGGAAGAAGAGGCCAGCCCTTGCTGAAAGCAGAGAGTCCGAGAGTCCGGGATCTGGGGTGTGTGGCCTAGAGGGGCCCCCAGAGGACGGACAGAGCCTCCTACAGCGGGGCCCAGGGCAGGGGCCCCCGCCTGGGCCCAAGGACAGGCCTGCCGCTGCTCAAATCGTTCTCGGGTCTGCATGCTAGTTACCAGTGGACCTCAGAGCGTGCGCCTTGCACTTGAAAAATGCAAATCCTTGATTCTAAAGTAATTAATTCTGTAACGATTTCTGTGCTGCTCCATCAAACACTCCTTGATCTGTGTAGCCTTGAGGGCTGACCATTTCTCGCCACCTTCACATGAGATACACACAAATCTTCATTTTCCTCCCTTTCTCATTCCCTCTTGACATTCCCTCTTGGCATTGCCTTCCGAATCCTTCTCGTCCTTACCTCCGTTTCCAGGGAGTGTCTCTCCTCTGCGTGGAGGCAGCAGACACCCAGATGGATGCCAGGGGGCTTCTGAAAGTTATATACTAACGTAACGCGCATCATAAAAATCTTAGGCAAAAAGATAATAAATAAAGTGCTAGCAAAATACTGAAAATGGTAAATAAAGTAATAAAAAATAAAATATTTTTTCATTGCACTTGATGGAAGTCTGTGTGAAGCAAAGCCCATGACATATGTGCCTTAGATAATAAAAGGTCCTCAAAAAAGTCTATCATAATAAAAGTGTAATATCCAAATTGACCGAACGGCCAAACAGTGGAACGACCATCCAGACAACCTTCCAGATGAAGCCGGAGCCGCGAGGGCCGGCCGAGGCAACAAAGGCCTACTCTTGCACAAATTTCTTGCATCCGGCCTCTAGTAATAAAATAAAATAAAATCAGAGCACACCTCTATCTTTCTCCATTTTATAGTTTCTTAGAATAGTCTCTCCCACAACACAACTGATAAATTATATATTAAAAATTAAAATCTAATTAGCATATCATCCTGGTGCTAGTGTTGCATAGATCAGTGCTATGAAAAAGTATGAATTGGTTTTAAGCATATACATGTTATAAAATAATGGGAAGCAGTTGCCTTAGGTCTGATGAAAGTGTGGCGGTGGAACAGAAGTGGTGGAAATCTGGCAAATGCTGGGTGCAGGAGAGCTCACTAGAGAAAGGTACACATTCCTTGTCCCCGCTCTTCCACCTCTCACCTGTACAAAACTGACCCTATAGAACCGATGTCCTTGTCTGTCCTTCAGCAGAGGCACTGGGGAGAGCACACGAGACAGGCACGGAGAACTGACAGTGGGTTCTCCCCCCGCTGGCTTCCTCTCAGTCCCAGGCTCCCATTTCCCAGACTCTGGCTCCCTCTGACCTGAG